>NC_033642.1:3654285-3679506 GCF_001540865.1 Ananas comosus
AAACTCGATGCCCCAAGAGTGATTAAAAACGCAAACGAAAACAGGAATTCACGCAGTTCAACTATGCGACGACAACAAAAGAAGCTAACAGGAAAATAAGATCTAGGGTTGGGATGAAACAAATAAAGTTGCTAAAAATACTCTAGGGTTTTCGAGCTGGAATAGAAATATGGGAGGAGAGGGGCATTACCTGGTAGATGACGAGGACGATGAGAGCGATAAGGAGGAAGAAGGCGGAGAGCCAGACGAACACCATATCCCCAAATCCCGTCCTCTAAGAGGCTCCCCGTATCTCCGGCCGCCGCAGGGTTAAAAAAAAATGATCTCCGCCACCACGGCGGCGGGGATCAACAACCGGAACCCTAATGCTTCCGGCGCCCGACAGGCCAAAGCAGAGCAAAAAATTATAATAATAATAATAATAATAATAATAATAATTAAATAAAGTAATAGCAACAGCTGCAAATTTTCGTTCTATGCAGGCTTGATCACATATATGGATCCTCACAGCGAAGGACCCCGCCCCTGAACTCGGGTTTGCCTGATTTGCTTGGTCGGGATCCAGGGAGGACGAGGTTTCCGCTCTCGAGATTTAGTCGGTTTTAATATATTTTTCGATTCAGCATTTAGCCCTCTAAAAAAATTTTATTTCAAAAATGGTCCCGTCAAAATTTAATTTATAAAAATGGTTCTGATCTTGCCATGCGAGCGCCACGGCAGCGTCACGCGCACAGGGCTGGGGCCAGAGTATTAAGGGCGTGTTTGGTTCGCTTCTTTTTCACCCTGGAATCGGAATCGGAATGGATAAATCCGTTTGTAGGTGTTTGGTACGCGGGAGTTCCATTCCGATTCCGATTCCCGAGTGGAATGGGAATCCCCCAATCACCTCTTTTTTCAATCCGGCCTACGAAGCCGGATTGAAAGTTGAATCCGGACGGAATGAATATTTATTCGGATTAAATTTATTTTTTCAACTTTTTTAATTAAAATATGAGTTAAAATTTTAAAATTAAATATATAATTTTAAATATTAATTTAAACTTAAATTAAAAATTAAAATTTAATCAAGTATTTCGAATCTAACTTATGAATTTGAATTTAAATTAAATTTTAATTTATATAAAATGTTATTCAAATTTTATTTCAAACTTAAATTAAATTTATGGATTCAAATTAAAATTTAAATTGTAATTTTAAATTTGAATTTGAATAAATCAAAATTTAGTTTCATATTTTGAATTATCCACTCAACTTCAAAGTATAATTTTTTAAAAAAATAGATTTAAAATGTTGACATTATTTCAAAATTTTAATGTAAATTTTTAATATTTAATNATTCGTGATTTGTGCAAAAAATTCACGAAGATAAAGTTCCCAGAGGTAATAATTAAGTTACTATATATTATCACAAAAGTACATGAAATATTCGTAATTTCTGCAAAAAAATGCATGAAGATAAAGTTCCCAGAGGTAATTATTAAGTTACTATATGTGTGTCACAAAAGTACATGAAATATTTGTAGTTTGTGCAAACATGCACGATGACAAAAGCTCCTAGAGGTAATTATCAAGTTCCTAGATATTATATCACAAAAGTACATTGAAATATTCGTGTATTAATTTTATGCTATATAACAATTAATCAAGCTTCGTCATCTTCTTCTTGGGCCGGCCTATCCGTTTGTATGTCCCCTCATTATCCTCCCCCTTGTGTTGGACATTGCAAACGAAGCTCCCCACTCCCCCAAAGAGAACAAACAAGCCATCATAAAGAGACAAAATAAACGCTTTAGCAAACACCGAAGGGCCCCAAACACTTCAATTCACAACTAATGAACAAGCTATTGTGTTGCACCCGGGGTGTACAAGCAAATCTCGTGTATCGCGCACTCAAATTATAATTTTATGTTGGGGGTTTTAAAATTAATTAGAATCCAACTTGTTGGTTCTGCTCTATGATATTCGAATGACTTACATGTAAAAGATTATATGCCTACTGATATTTTTAATTCTACTTGATGAGTAGGTAATATATTTTTCAAAATTTGTGCACCTTCTTATATGTCTTTTATATGTTGTAAAATTTGATTTTAAATAACAATTAATCATGAAATACTAGGTGCGGTGCGAGTAAAATGCTATATTCTGGCCGAGCATTCCTAGCGCAAATAGCAAAGAGCTTGATGGCTGATATTCGAGATTTTAAATTTGCAGTTTAGTTGCTTCATATTTTCCGCCAAGTTTATTTCTAGAAAAAACAAGTGAAGCAAATAGTGTGCTACATTTCTCTCTCTCTCTCTCTCTTTCTCTCTCTCTCACTCACTGATTGTTCTCTGTATCTTTGTCACAGGTCAATCCTTAGCTCTTAATCGGCATAGTAGTCTTGTCGACCGTGTTCGCAAAATGGTAATTTCATCCCTTACCCTCTCCCCTCTTCTTTGTTGTATGTTAGAAATATGCTATGTCTTGAGTATAATATTTTTGTACATTTTATTATATTACTTTAGAACTCTATATCCGGCGAATGTGTTCTTTTCTATATCTATTGGGACGGAAATTTTGTCGAGAACAATAATATACCACGATATATTGGTGGCCGTAAAGAATTGGTTGCGGTCCGACGTGATATCACATTTCGGGAATTTGAGATGAAAATATACAATGTTACTAATTATGATCGAGTGGAAAACCGACTACGCATCACGGTGAAATGTCTAATGGAAGGCGAATGGGAATTAGTTAACGTATCAAATGACAATACACTATCTGGCGTGATGAGTACTTTTTTTCTTCCATGGATGTATAAAATTATTCGTGGAGAAGTATGTGTCAACGGCACACGACCGTCCAAATACCGTTAATTATACGGAAATGCGTCGTAGTAGGAATTATCAAAAGAATTACGTCAATCGCGAACGAGTTCGTACATCAAGGTATAAAGTAATGATCTTTATAAATGTTTTTCGTGATTCCTCAATTTGTTTAAGTGGGCAAAATTAATAACTTTGTCTTGTAAGTATTACAGAGAGTTTGGAGTCCCATGTGTGCCAGTTAGTGCATCATTGCTATCTACTATGATGGATCCGTCTCCGTTGGTTGTTCAAAATGAGTTGTAGGTGATTGTATGATTTAGTTACATGAATATTTAACCAATGCAAATAGTTAATTTTAAATATCTTTGCAGGTCTACTATCCCTCCTTATCATAGTAAAGGTCCATCATTTAGTGTTCATGAATTGACGGATTGGGAAGTGAGAATTACTATCCCTCCTTATCAAAATGAAGGTCTATCATCTAGTGTTCATGAATGGATGGATTGGGAAGTGAGAACTACTATCCCTCCTTATCAAAATGAAGGTCCATCATCTAGTGTTCATAAATGGACGGATTGGGAAGTAAGAACTACTATCCCTCTTTATCAAAATGAAGGTCCATCATCTAGTGTTCGTGAATGGACTAATCGGGAAGTGACTACAACTGATAATGAGGACGTAATTGGAAGTGATGAGGAGTATGTTATTAAAACTGATGAAGAGGATCAAGGGCGAATTGATGCTGATTCTAATGATGACGAGGAATCCTTTGTTCCGTGTTCTTTGGATCCTGATAATGACGGTGGCTTGAATGCACTTGTAGTGTTCCAGAGGTTTAGATAGGATTGGCTTCAGTGTTAGTGACTGGTCGACACATCTGGAGAGTGTCGGACTGAGTCGGAGTCGTTTCTGCGCAAAATGGATGCATAAATGGACTCAATGCACTCAAATAAGCAAAATTGGAGTTTTGCCAGATTCGGGTGCCCAGAACAGGTTTTGGGTCGCCTAGAAGTTGAGTGCAGGTTTGATCAGAACTGGAAGCCAATTCGGGTCCATGTTTCGGGCGCCCGGATGAGGGTCCGAAAGTTCACCTTGTGAGTATCGTTTGCACCGACACGTTGTTGGTGGTTGGTGAGGTCCGCCGGAGCCGGTTATGGGCGCATCGCACCGTGGGCGGGGGACCCGAAGGTGAGCAAGTGTGTAGCCGGAGGTTTCAGACTCCCAGAAAATAGTTTTGGGCGCCCGAAAGTTCCCGTTTCTGCAGAAGTTGCAGGTTTGCAGCTGTTATTCCTGAGGTTTATGGGACCGTTCTAACACCCTATAAATAGGTGATGTTCGACCACAGTGGGCTCTTTTCACCTGTTCTTCACAGAGAAGCCTCAAATTGTATTTCCAACCCTCAGATTTCCTCAATTGCATCCAATCTTTCAATTAGAACGTGGTGGAGTGCTGATTCTACAGTTTTTCAACAACGACCTTCGGTGTTTTGGCTCGTGTACGCCATAGGAAGGTCAGATTGCAGTGAAACTTGGTTTGCTAGATTCTAGACTTCTAGAGGAATCCATGAAGCCCAGAATTTCAAATTTTGGTTGAGGTTAGCTTGTTCATTTGCACGTTTTTCTGGACTGCTTGCAGTATTGAGCTGAAATTGTGGATTTTGAGCTTTTCTTGATGCTATCTCTGGAAGCAGTGAGATTTTGGACCTGAAGTACATCCTCCATCATCATTCACTGGATTTGGGACTGTCCTCACATGAATTGGAGATTATTAGGTGAGTTTTGACATTGGAATTGAGGAAAATTAAGCTTAAGTGTTGAAATTTTGATGGTTTTGATGGATTTTGGGTGTAGATCTTTCGAGTAGCTTGGTTACTGGTTGTGAGTGATCCCGGCTGAGGCTTCCAGCAATTGTGACCTTTTTGCTGCCAGGGTTTTTCTCTAGATGTGGGTTTCTTATCAGTTTTGCTCCTAAGCATTTGTATAGTAAACATGTATAGTTCGACTTCGATATAGCATGTTGTAGCTCAAATTCATCGATTAGTTTAAAGTATGAAATCTGAATTTGGAGCATGATTCTTAATTCGATAAACATACATGTTGGACTTGGAATTGGACTTAGAAAAAAACTCGCGTTTTGAACCGTCATATGATTCTACTACCTGATTTAGCTCTAGAAGCCGTAGTTTGATTGTATCACCGTTGTTTCAGCGCGGTGGATACCAGGGTAGTTTAGAATGCATTTACGCTCGTGCTGGGATGCCGAGCTTATTTTACAGCAGAGTCTAGGCTGTTTCGGGTTGTCGGGTGCCGTCGGGGTGGACGGTGGACCCAGATTCCCGTTTTTGGTCTCAGATTGTGCCGAGAGCACGTGGGTTTGGTTTCTAGACCTGTTTTGACCCTGTTTTCTTGACATTAGCTTGTGAGAGCCTGATTGAGCTCGACAGAGATACGCTTGTATACTCGGTTGGGTAACGCCCACGAGTGCCACTCCGGAGGCGGGCTTTGTGCATTTGCATTGGTGTCGTTCATGCAGGTTGGACTTGCTCTCCACGGACTATTTAGTGTGGAAGTAGCTGGATAGTCGTAACCGGGCGGGACGGGTGTGTTCACAGTCCCTCGGACGGGTATGTTTACAGTCCTTATATAGATTGGGTCTGAGATGACATTATTCTACAGAGAATTAGAGTTAGAGCATGATAGTATAGCGGTATATGCTGTAGATTTGTTCCAGCTTTCTTTACTATTCTTACTTATTCCTGTAGACTTAATGGGTGGACCGATGAGTTTGAGGGCGGTACCCACTGAGGACTACTTATTTTTACAGTAGTTCTCACGCCCAGTTGTTATCACTGTTTTTGCAGAGTCGTCGCCTTCGACTGCTGCTGTTGCTGATCTTGATCGTGGCAAGGGCGTCGCGAGTTAGAGCCCTTCCAGTCGAGTCACAGAGCTAGAGGAGCACCAGCTACAGGTAGTTGTAGTTTTTGGGTCTTTACATATAGTTGTTGTTTCTCGCCAGAGCGAGTATTTGTATACCTGGATTACATGTATGTATTGAACCACAGTTTTTATATATGGTTTATTTTTCTAGCTACTATATACTACTGGTTGTAGTATTGTATGATTACAGGTACTTCTACTTTTTCGCTTCGTATACAGAAAAAATATCTATGTATATGGCGGGTCTGTTAGCGAGCCCAGGGAAACGAGCAATTCGGGGCATGACAGATTAAGTTGATATCAGAGCCTAGCTGTAGGTCGTTGGGACCTAGGAACCCTAAGTTTGGCAAACTTTAGGAAGGCAAGACACGAGAGGCGTGATTTATCGTGAAAGTCACTGATTGATTGTTTTAACTCCTCCTAGATCGGAGGGAGTGATTGAAAGAGTTTCTGTTTCGATCCAGAAAAATTATGTTGGCTGCAGATGACATAATTTTCTGAAAAAATAGGGGCCGCCTTCTAGACTTTCATTTGATTGGATCGAGAGTATTTCTGTTGTATCTGACCCCTATTTTGTTTGCTACAGTTATGTATCGTCGCCGAGGTCGACCGTCACTCAGGGATCGTGCCGCACCGCCTGAGATGCCTAAGCAGGCAGAGCCAAGTGCACCACCAGAGGTGAGTGCACCCCCTGTTGTGGAGTAGAGGACCCGACCGGAGGTGGGTGCAACTCCTGATTTGAGTGCACAGATAGCCGCCCTGACAAAGGTGACGAGGCGGCAGGAGGAGTTGTTGGAGATGTTGTGTGAGAGGGTAGCTCCATCACCGAGTACAGTACCGAGAGCACCAGAGCAGGCCGTTCCACCTCCGACTACTCTAGTGACAGCACCAGCCGCAGCTATACCCCTACCAGTGGAGCTTCTTGCAGTGCCAGTTGCGCCTGCGAGGCGTCTGCCACCACGAATGACGCACCTCGCACGGTCGATGGATTTTGGGCCGTGGGGTTGTATTCATGATTCAGATTAGTATTTATATGTATATGGGTATCAAGTATCGCGGGTCCATGGCTTCCAATAGATGCAAGCATCTACTGTTAATTACCCCCCGTGGCATTGGGGCACCTTCGATTAAGAGACCTTCATATGGAGGATGGAATGGATCGTGTCTTAATTTATTGAATCCTAAGTATATGTGTTAGGATTCAGTTGGATTTGAGATTGACTAGGTCCTAAGTATATGTATTAAGACCTAGTCGATATTAAACTCGATGTATTAGAGTCTAATTGGGTCTAAGTTTGTCTTAGAGTCCGATTATATTCATCTTGGTTGTATATTCCAAGGTGGAGATGTGACCAGACCCCAAGTATATGTATTGAGGTAGGTCGGATTTGATATTACCCGAAAATAGAGAGTGGCTAATTCCCGAGTGTATGTATCAGGATTAACCCAGTTTAATATATTTTTCACTCTAGTTGTATGTGCTAGAGTAAGGATCTGACTAAGTCCTGAGGTATTATATTAGGCTTCGTCGGATTTGAGCTCTAAGTATATGTATTAGAGCTCGATCGGGTATGGATTTCGCTCTAGGTAGGTGTGCTAGAGCAAAAGGCTGACTAGACTCTAAGTATATGGGTTAGGATTAGTCGAGCTTGGTTTGATTTTCACTCTAGGTATATGTGCTAGAGTAAAAGGTTGACTAGACCCCAAAGGTATGTATTAGGGTTAGTCGGATGAACTCTAAGTATATGTGGTAGAGTTCGAATATCATTTGACTGAATTCTAAGTATATAATTTAGAACTCGGTCGAGTTGGAGATGTTTTGTCTTAGTTATATGTGCTAAGGCAATTGACTTAGCCTTAAGTATATATATTAGGGGTAGTCGATATTTAATTTTCACTCTAGGTATATGAGCTAAAGCAAAAGGAGGTTCATGATGAACATTGGGCATAAGATTTGGATATTGGTTCTTGAGATATGGGTGTTGGTTCATGATATTTGGGTATTGATTCATGATATCTGGGTATTGATTCATTGAGGTTTGGTGTATAGGATGTATAAGATTTGGTTCATGGGATGTGGTGTATGAGATTTGATTCATAGGATGTGGTGTATGGTTTATGAGGTTTGGTATATGGTTCATGGAATTTTATACATGGGTTTGGTATATGGTTCATGGGATTTGGTCCATGAGGTTTGGTATATTGTTCACGGGATTTAGTCCATGAGGTTTGATATATGATTCACGGGATTTGGTCCATGAGGTTTATGGTATAGTTCATATGGTTCATGAGATTTGGATATAGTTTAGTGCATGGCTCATAGGATTTGGTATATGGTCCATGAGGTTTGGTATATGGTTCATAAGATTTGGTCCATGGGCTTGGGTTATGGTTTATGGTTCATGAGGTTTGGTGTATGGGATTTGGTTCATGAACTTGGATATGGTTCATGGATGAGGTTTATGAACTTGGTTCATGATTCATGGTTCATGAACTTGATTTATGGTTCATGAGGTTTATGGACTTGGTTTATAGATTTGGTTCATGATTCATGAACTTGATTCATTTGGTTCACGAACTTGGTTTATTGTTCATGAGATTTAGGTATTGGATTTGTTTCATGAACTTGGATATGGTTCATGAACTTGGTTCATGGTTCATGAGGTTGGGTATGTGGGATTTAGTTCATGAACTTGGATATGATTCATGAACTTGGTTCATGGTTCATGAGGTTGGGTATGTGGGATTTGGTTCATGAACTTTGATATGATTCATGAACTTGGTTCATGATTCATGAGGTTGGGTATGTAAGATTTGTTTCATGAACTTGGATATGGTTCATGATTTGGTATATGAACTTGGTTTATGATTTATGAACTTGATTCATTTGGTTCATGAACTTGATTATTGGACTTGGTTCATAGACTTGGTTCATGGTTCATGAACTTGGTTCATTTGGTTCATGAACTTGGTGTATGGTTCATGAGATTTGGTTCATGAACTTGGATATGATTCATGGGTTCATGAACTTGGTGTATGCTTGTATAGTTCATGAGATTTGGTTCATGAACTCGTGTATGGTTTATAGGGTTTGGTTCACGAACTCGGTTCATGGTTATGATTCATAGTTTATGAACTTGGTTTATGGTTTATGGTTTATGGTTTATGGTTTATGGTTCATGAATTTAGGTTTTGGCTCATGAGATGGGGTATATGGGATTTAGTTCATGAACTTGGATATGGTTCATGAATTAGGTATGTGAACTTGGTTTATGGTTCATGAACTTGATTCATTTGGTTCATAAACGTAGTTTATGATTAATGGACTTGGTTCATGAACTTAGATATGAATCCAAGTTGGAAGTCGTGTTTGGGTTCTATTTGTGGTCTGGATTGGATTTGAGTTTGGAATTTTATTTGTGGACTGTATTTGGTTTTGGGTTTGGATTTGATTTGGTTTGGATTTTATTTGGGTTTTGGTTTCGTTGGGTTTGGTTGTGATTTGGTTTGGTTTGGGTTCTTATGTGAACTTGATTTGGTTTGGGTTCTTATGTGAACTTGATTCGGTTTGGGTTTGGATTTGATTTGGATTGGGTTCGGTTTGGGTTTGTAGGTGGACTTGGTTTGGTTTGGGTTCTTATGTGAACTTGATTTGGTTTAGTTTGGATGTGGATTTGATTTCGGTTTGGGTTTGGATTTAATTTGGGTTGGGTTCGGTTTGGGTTTGTATGTTGACTTGGTTTGATTTCGGTTCTTATGTGAACTTGGTTTGATTTTCAATTCTATTTCGGGTTCAAGGCAATCCTCTTTTGATTTTTGCAACTTGATTCGGATCTAAAGAAATCCCTTTTTGATTTTGGTTTGATTTGGGGTCCGAAGAAATCCTCTTTTGATCTCGATTTGGATTTGAGGTCCGAAGAAATCCCCATTTTGATTTTTCAATTTAATTTGGGGTATGAAGAAATTCCCTTTTGATTTTCCAATTTGGATTTGATTTTCCAATTTGATTTCGGGTCCGAAGAAATCTCCGTTTGATCTCGATTTCGGGTCCGAAGAAATCCCCATTTTAATTTTGATTTGCGGTCCGAAAAAATCTCCGTTTGGTTCTGATCTGGGGTCCGAAGAAATCCCTTTTTGATCTCGATTTGGATTTGGTTCTGGTTTGATTTGGGGTCCGAAGAAATTCCCGTTTGATTCTCCAATTTGGATTTGATTTTCCAATTTTATTTGAGGTCCGAAGAAATTCCCGTTTGATCTTGATTTGGGGTTCGAAGAAATTCTCGTTTTAATTTTGATTTGGGGTCTGAAGAAATCCCCGTTTGGTTCTGATTTGGGGTCCGAAGAAATCACCGTTTTGATTCCAATTTGGGGTCCGAAGAAATCCCCGTTTTAATTTTGATTTGGGGTCCGAAGAAACGGGGAATCAAAGATTCCCCTCCCCTCTTCTTGCGATGCTGCAGATGACGTCGACGAAATTGATGACGATGGCGTGAATCTGTTCGGCCATCGGATTTGATTTGACATTTTCGAAGAAATGTTGAAGGGTCCGAAGAAACAGGGAATCAAAGATTCCCCTTCCCTCTTCTTTCGAAAGTATCAAACCGTCGGTGTTGTAGATGGCGTCGATGAAGTTGATGACGGTAGTGCGGATTTGTTTGGCTGTCGGATTTGATTTGACATTTTCGAAGAAATATTGAAGGGTCCGAAGAAACGGGGAATCAAAGATCCCCCTCCCCTCTTCTTTCGAAAGTATCAAACCGGCGATGTCGTAGATGTCGTCAGTGAAGTTGATGACGGTGGCACGGATCTGTTCAGCCGTCGGATTTGATTTGACATTTTCGAAGAAATATTGAAGGGTCCGAAGAAACGGGGAATCAAAGATTCCCCTCCCATATTCTTTCGAAAGTATCAAACCTGCGATGTTGGGGTGGTCGCGGCAATGTAGATCACCCATTCCATCATCAACAACTTCGAATGGGGTATTGAGAAGTCCAAAGAAACGGGGAATCAAGGATTCCCCTCCACTCTCCCATCGAAGCCATCTAGATGGTATGGATAGCTACAATCGCATGACCAAAAAAAAAAAAAGAGGGGGAAGAAAAGAGATTTTTTTTTTCTTCTTCTTCTTCATTTTTCTTCTTTTTTTTCTTTACCTGTTGATCAAATGACGGATTGGATGAATCAGCTCGACGATGCTCACACCTGGTGGAGGAGGGTGAGAAGAGACTATGGATTAGTGGCGTTGCAGCTGAAGTGGGACGAATTCTGGAGAATGCTGTTCGGGATGTATTTTTCCAACAGCGTGAAACAAAAGCTCGAGGAGGATCTGAAGAGGAATCAGCAGGGTGAGCGGACAGTTCAGGAGTACATTCGGGAGTTCACGCAACTCTTGAACTATGTTCCGTTTGTGGCTCAAGATGAGGCGCATCGAGTTTACCTATTCGAGCAGGGATTGAGACCCGAGATCTTCCGATTGGTGCAAGCGCAGAGGTTGAGGACCTTGGACGTGTCGATGGAGCAGGTTCTTTGGATAGTGAGGGGTGATGCCTCCATTCGGGAGAGGACTCAGGCCGTGGGGTAGAGTCAGGACAGGAAGCGCCCCTTTTCAGATGATGCTGGACCGTCCAGCAGCAGGCGTCCACCGAGACCGCCACGATCATGCTCTCAGGGTCGTGGGTCTTTGGGGCGTCAGCGTTCTAGGGGATCCCGTCAGCAGAAGCAGACTCAGAGGACACCGCAGTGTGTGATCTACGGGGGACCACACTGACCCTGGCAGTGCGAGTAGAGAGAGGGCAGGTGCTACAATTGCGGTCAGCCCGGGCATATGAGGTCAGCTTGTCCTCGTGCAGCATCACCAACACCATTCACTGCATCAGCGTCGACGGCATCCCAGCAGTCCTTTGGAGCAGCACCGAGTTTTCGCCAGGAGGACAGATCGTCTGTGCCGCGTCAGGCTGAGCGGCGACAGCAGGCTGTGAGTGGTAGAGTTTACGCAGCTCAGGTGGAGGACTCGTCAGCAGCCGACCGAGTGGTGGCAGGTATCATTTTGATTTTCGGCATTCGTACTCGTACTCTTTTTGATACCGGTGTCTCGCATTCTTTTGTTAGCCAAGTATTTGCATTGTTGTATGGTCTCGAGTTAGGGTCCTTGTCACAGGCACGAGAGGTGCAGATTTCCGACCATGTTTTACAGGTTGCAGAGTGTTGTTCGTCATGTCTGGTGCAGTTAGACTCTTGGATCATGCCCGCAGATCTGTTGGTATTAGGGCAGCTGCAGGATTTTGACGTGGTGCTCGATATGGATTGGCTTGCGCGGTACTATGCTACTATCGACCGTGGAGTGAGGACCGTGACGTTCTACGAGCCAGGCCAGAAGGAGTTCACTTTCAGAGGCTGTAGGAGTACTTTGTTTCCCACTTGGATATCTTCGGCGAGGGCTCGACAGCTGATGAGTAGAGAATGCGTTGCTTTTCTGGGGACTGTTACAGAGGTGCCTACGGCGGCGCCGGGACTCGACGATATTCCTATAGTTCGCGAGTTTTCGGATGTGTTTCCCCCTGAGTTGACTACGATGCCGCCGGAGAGGGAGATAGAGTTTGTGATTGATGTAGTTTCGGGAACTGCACCAATCTCGAAGGCACCTTATAGGATGGCACCGGCGGAGCTGAGAGAGCTAAAGGCGCAGCTTAGATTTGATGGATAAGGGGTTTGTGAGACCCAGTGTGTCGCCTTGGGGAGCGCCAGTGTTGTTTGTAAAGAAGAAAGATAGTTCGCTCAGGTTGTATGTAGATTACCGGGAGCTGAATAAGGTGACCATTAAGAACAAATATCCTCTGCCGCGCATTGATGATTTGTTTGATCAGCTGCAAGGATCTTGTGTTTTCTCGAAAATTGACCTCCAGTCAGGTTACCACCAGTTAAGGGTAAGGGCCGAGGATGTTCCAAAGACGGTTTTTCGGACTCGATACGAGCATTATGATTTTACGGTGATGCCTTTTGGATTGACGAATGCCCCTGCCGCATTCATGGATTTGATGAACAGAGTGTTCAAGCCGTTCTTGGATAGATTTGTGGTAGTCTTCATTGATGATATTTTGATATACTCCCGGGGCGATGCCGAGCATGAGAAGCACTTGAGGACTGTGCTATAGCTTCTGCGAGAGAAGAAGTTATATGCCAAGTTAAAGAAGTGCGAGTTCTGGTTGCGGGAGGTTGCTTTCTTAGACCACGTGATATCTGCGGTTGGAGTGGCAGTGGACCCGAAGAAGATTGATGCTATTCGGGATTGGCCCAGACCGACGACGGTGACAGAGGTGTAGAGTTTCCTTGGACTTGTTGGTTATTACCGTCGATTTGTGGAAGGCTTTGCGAAGCTTTCCACACCACTCACTCGACTGACTTGTAAAGGAATTAAGTTTATCTGGAGTGAGGATTGCCAGAGGAGCTTTGATGAGTTGAGACAGAGGTTGACGTCAGCTCCTATCCTTGCCCTTCCAGTGATGGGAGAAGGATTTGTGATTTACAGTGATGCATAGCACGGTGGTTTGGGCTGTGTGTTGATGCAGCATGGTAGGATAATTTCTTATGCTTCACGGCAGTTAAAGGATTACGAGAACGTCACTATCCTCACTCCACAATCGATCGTAGCATAGTAGTGCGTCAGCCAATCCATACCGAGCACGATGTCGAAGTTCTGCAGCTGCCTTAACACCAACAGGTCTGCGGGCATGATCCACGAATCTAACCGCACCGGACACGACGAACAACACTCTGCAACCTATAAAATATAGTCTGGTATCTGTACCTCTCGTGCCTGAGACAACACCCCTAACTCTAGACCATGCAATAATGCAAATGCTCGGCTAACAAAGAAATGCGATGCACCAGTATCAAAAAGTGTACGAGCTCTAATACTAGAAATCAGAATGATACCTGCCACTACTCAGTCTGCTGCTGAAAAATCCTCCACCTGAGCTGCATATACCCTGCCGCTCGGAGTCTGCTGTCGCCGCTCGCCCTGACGCGGAACAGACAATCTATCCTCCTGGCGGAAACTCGGAACTGCTCCAAAAGACTGCGGAGGTCCTGGCTGTGCTGATGCGATGGATGGTGCTGGTGATGCTGCTCGGGAACAAGCTGATCTCATATGCCCGGGCTGACCGCAACTGTAACACCTGCCATCTCTCTGCTCTCACTACCGGGGCCAGTGTGGTCCCCCGCAGATCACACACTGTGGTGTCCTCTGAGTCTGCCCCTGCTGACGGGATCCCCTGAAACGTTGACGCCCCGAAGACCCACGACCCTGAGAGCGTGATCGTGGAGGCCTCAGCGGACGCCTGTTGCTCGACTGTCCAGCATCATCTGAAAAGGGATGCTTCCAGTCCTGACTCTGCCCCACGGCCTGAGTCCTCTTCTGCAGCGACACCTCATCTCTCTCCACCCATAAGGCCTGCTCTATGGACGCATCCAGGGTCCTCGACCTCTGCGCCCGCACTAACCTGAAGATGTCGGGTCTCAACCCCTGCTCAAATAGATAAACCCTGTGTGCCTTGTCTCTGGCCACAAACGGCACACAGTTCAGGAGTCGAGTAAACTCCTGAATGTACTCCTACACTGGCCGATCCCCCTGCTGAATCCTCTTCAAATCCTCCTCGAGCTTCTGTTTCACACTGTTGGAAAAATACATCCCAAACAGCATCCCACAGAACTCATCCAATCTCAGCTGCAACGCTACCAGCCCCTGCTCTCGTTTCACTCTCCTCCACCAGGCATGTGCATCACCTGCCAAGCAATGGACTCCCAAAGATATCTGCTTCCACTCAAGAATGAACAGATCCTCAAATAACTTCTCCATCGCACTGACCCAGCCCTCAACAACCCAGGCCTCAGTGCAACTGTCATTGAAGGTCGGTGGATCAAAACGGCAAAAATGAGCCAACCTTTCCATCAACCACTCCTGCTCGGCCTCTGTCAACTGTACTGGCCCCCTAGCAGGCGCAATTGGCGCTACTGGAACTGCTGCTGGCGAAAGAACTACTGCAGCTGGCGCTGTCACTGGGTAGTCGGAAGTGGAACAGACAACTCTGGTGCCCTCGGTGCTGAACTCTGGGGCGAAGCTAATCTCTCACACATCCTCTCCAATAACTCCCCCTGCCGCCTCGTCACCTCTGTCAGGGCAGCTAACTGTGCACTCAAGTTCGGGGATGCACCTGCCTCCGATCGAACACTCTGCTCCTGCCGAGCACTCAGCTCCACATGCTCAGGCATCTCGGAAGGTCCCGCACGATCCTGCGTCAACTAGGCACGCTCCCGTAATGACAATCGACCTCGGCGACGATACATAGTTGAAAGGAACAGATCGGGGTCAGATGAAACACAAACGCTCTCGACCCAATCAACGAAAGTCTGGAAGGCGGCCCCTGTTTTTCCTCAAAATTATGTCGTCTGCAGCCAACATAATTTCTCTGGACCGAAACAGACACTCTTTCAATTACTCACTCCACTCTAGGAGGAGTAAAACAAATAATCATTTACTTTCGCAATAAATCACGCCTCTCGCATCTTGTCTTCCTAAGGTTTGCCAAACTTAGGTTTCCTAGGTCCAAACGATCTAATGCTAAGCTCTAATACCAACTTAATATGTCATGCCCCGGATTACATGTTCTCCGGGCACGCTGACAAATCCGCTGTATATAAAGAAATTTTCCCCATATATGAAGCGATAGCTGTACCTGTAAACATACAATACTACAAACAGTAGTATAGAGCTGCTAGAAGAACCAGCAACAAAAACCAACCGAGTTTCATATATATACGCCAAATCCGAGATACAAAACTACTCGCGCTGGCGAGTTAAACGTCTGTATGTACATGAACTCCAACAAAACAACTATCTGCTATAGGGGCACCTCTAGCTCGGCTCGTCTGGTAGGGCTCTAACTCGCGACGCTCTTGCCTCGATCCTGATCAGCAACAGCAGCAGCCGAAGGCGATGGCTCTGCAAAAATAGAGTAACAATAAGGCGTGAGAACTACTGTAAAAATAAGTAGTCCTCAGTGGGTGCCACCCTCAACATTATCGGTCCACCCACTAAGTCTACAGAAGGGAGCGAAGATAATAATAAATGCTGGAATAAAATCTACAGTTACTAGTTATTACACTATCATGCTCTAAACTAACCTACTATAGAAATATCAATCCTGACCCAATTTCTTTAGGAACTGTAAACATACCCGCCCTAGGGACTGTGAATACACCCGTCCCGCCCAGTTGGGACTATCCAGCTACCTCCACACTAACCAGTCCGTGGAGAGCAAGTCCAACCAGCAATGAATGACACCAACGCGAAAGCACAGCGTCCATCTCTAGAGTGGCACTCGTGGGAGCTACCCGACCGAGTATGCAGCGTATCTCTGTCGAGCTCAATCAGGCTCACGTGCCCTCGGCACAATTCAACGCCAAAATGGCGATATGGGTCCACTGTCAACCCCGACGGCACCCAACAGTCCGGAATAGTCTGAACGCTACTGTAAAAATACGCTAGGCATCACAGCACGAGCGTAACTGAACTCTAAACAGTAGTATAGAGCTGCAAGAAAACTAAACCATAAATAAAACAGTGGTTCGATACATACATATCATCCTGGTACAACAACACTCGCTCCAGCGAGGTACAATATCAGTATGTAAAGAACCAAAAACTACAACTACCTGTAGCCGATACTCCTTTAGCTCGGTGACTCGTCTGGAAGGGCACTAACTCGTAAAGCCCTTGCCACGTTCAGTCTCGGTAGAAGCAGCAGCCAGAACAGAAGGCTCTGCAAAACAAGGGTAACAACTGGGCGTGAGAACTACTACAAAAGAAGTAGTCCTTAGTGGGTACTACCCTCAAACTCATTGGCTTACCCACTAAGTCTACAAATCTAAGCTCAGTGATAGAAAAGGAAGCTGGAACAAATCTATAGCTATATGCCACTATCCTATCATGATCCAATACTACTATCTGTAGAGTAATTCAATCTTAGACCCAAATCCATAGGGACTGTGAATATACTTGTCCTAGAAACTGTGAACGCACTCGTCCCGCCTGTCGAATCCTAAATGCTACATCCACACTAATTAGTCTATAGAGAGCAAGTCCAACCAGGACACTACACAAGGCAAATGCACAAAGCCCGACTCCGGAGTGGCACTCGTGGGCGCTACCCAACCGAATATGCAAGCGTATCTCTACTAAGCTCAATCAGGCTCTCACAGGCTATAATTAATAAACAGGGTCCAACTGGTCTAACAATCAAAACTCACGTGCCCTCGGCACAATCTAATGCAAAACCCGCAATCTGGGTCCACCGTCAACCCCGACGGCACCCGACAGTCCAAAACAGTCTAGACACTACTGTAAAAATAAGCTCGGCATCTCCGTACGAGCGTAACTGCATTCTACACTATCCCAAGTATCTACCGCGAACAAACTGCGGTGATACAGATCTACTATAGCTCCTAAGCTTTCAGCGTATCAAATGCACACAACAGTGTGGATACTATCCGCGATAGCTCCCAAAGCTATCTGAGTATCAAATGCGCACTAACAGCGGGAATACGAAGCACAACAGCTTCAGAAGCTATCTGAGTATCAAATGCGCACTAACAGCGTGGATACGAAGCACAAAAACTTAAGGAGCGAACATAAAAGATAATGTAGAACTTACAGTTGAATATTACCCAAGCTCGGCATCCCGCCCGAGTGTAAATGCATTCTAAACTACCCTGAGTACCCACCACGCTGAAATTGCGGTGATACAAACCAACGCCGGCTCCTAGAGCTAAATCAGGTAGTATAAGCATATGACGGGTCAAATCGCTGGTTTTCTCCTAAGTCAAATTTCACGTCCAACATATATAATTTATCTGATTACTACAGCATGCTCCAAATTCAAATTTCATTTAATATGCTAATCAATGAACTCGAGCTAAACATGATATATCAAAACCGAAATTATACATGTCTACTATGCATATGCTTAGGAGGCAAAACCGATGATACACCCACCTTCGCGCAACTCCACAACAGCAAGAGGGTCTGAATGGCTTGAAGCCTCAGCCGAAATCACCCACAACTATCAACTGAGATACTAGAAAGATCTAATACCAAAATACATCAAAATCCATCAAAATCCACCTAATTTCAGCACCTAAGCTTAAATTGGCTCAAATACAATGCTAACTTCATCTTTCCAAACCCAAATAAGGTGTAGCAAGGTCCCAAAACTAGTAAACCAAGATGGAATATCACCCTCTGGTCCAAACTCAACATCCTCCGAAGATCTGAATACAAAAGCATCAAAGTTGCATCAATAACTCCAAATTTCAGCACTTAAGCTTAAACCGACAACTTCAATGTCAAAACTCACCTATCAATCCCCAAATTCTCAATTCAGATGATGAACACCCTCCAAATCAGTAGAAAAATGGTGGCACAACTTCCACTGGCCGAAATTCCAGCTTTCTCCACGAATTGGTCTATAACAACCAAAGAAACTCAAATTCAGGACCAAAACATCAGCAGCAAAGAAAATCCAAAATCAACCAAGCTAATCTCAACCAAAATCTGTAAAATTGGGTTCCATGGATTCCTCTTGAAGTCTAGAATCCAACAAACCAAGTTTCGTGGAAAACAGAGCTTTCTACGTCGCACACGAGCCGAAACGCCGACGATCGCTGCTGTAAAACTGCTACAACAGCACTCAATGTAGAGAGTGAGCAATTTGGGAAAATCAGAGTAATTTGAGGTGTTAGATGCAATTCTAAGTCTTCACTGTGAAGAGAGGGAGAAAAGAAGTCACAGGGGTCAAGTTCCCCCTATTTATAGTGTGCTGGAAGGGTCCAAAAAATCTCAGGAATAAATGCTGCTAAAGTGCACTATTGAAGAAAAACTCAAGATCTAAGCGCCCTAAACCCATTTCTGGGAGCCCAAAACTTCCAGCCTGCACAAAACAGTGCCTCGGTTCCTTCGTCCAACGGTCTGCTACACCGCTATCCGATTCTGGCGGATCTCACCTACCACACCCCACGTGTTAATACAATCGATATTTCCAAAGTAAACTTCCGGACCCACATCTGGGCGCCCGAAACATAGGATCCGAATTGGCTTCCAGTTCTGCTCAAATCAGCACTCAAGTTCTGGGCGCCCTAAACCCAATTTCTGGGCACCCTAAACTGGAGCACTCAAGATCTGGGCGCCCTAAACCCATTTCTGAGCGCCCTGAACTGGCAAAACTTTAGTTTTGCTTATTTGAGTGCGCCGAGTCCATTTCTGCATCCATTTCGTACAGAAACGACTCCGACTTAGTCCGACACTCTTCAGATGTGTCGACCAGTCACTAGTACTGTAGCCAATTCTATCCAAACCTCTGGAACACTACATCCTCCCCCACTACAAAAAATTTCGTCCTCAAAACTTAAAACATATCTTAATCCCGAGTCTCAAACAAGTAGGGGTAGGACTCCCATATCACCGTCTCCGGCTCCCAAGTTGCCTCCCGCTTCTCGTGATTACTCCACTGCACCTATACAGAGGGAATGACCTGGTTGCGAAATTCTCTCGTCCTACGAGCCAGAATTCGCACTGGTCGCTCCTCGTATCTTTGCTTCTCGTCAAGCTCTAGCGGAGTGAAGTCAATCACGTGGGAGGGGTCGAACACATATCTTCTCAAAGCCGAGATGTGGAAACACATCGTGAATGCCAGTTAGTAGTGGAGGTAGAGCAATCCTGTAAGCAACTGGCCCAACTCGCTCCAATACCTCAAAAGGCCAACAAAACGTGGACTGAGCTTTCCACGCACTCCAAATCTGCGAAACCCTTTGGACGGTGAGACTTTAAGAAATACATGATCTCCAATCTAGAACTCCATGTCTCGTCTCCGGGTATCAGCACAGCCCCTCTGTCGACTCTGGCTATCAAAAGGTGTCGTCGCACCGCTCTAATCTTTTCTTCAACCTCTAACAAAATTTCGGGCCCTAGCGTCTTCCTTTCACCCACATCACTCCAATATAAAGGGGATCAACATTTGCATCCATATAACGCTTCAAGCGAAACCATCTGGATGCTCGCTTGATAGCTGTTGTTGTACGCAACTCAGCCAATCTAAAATGTCGATGCCACCCTCCTCCAAAGTTCAGGACACATGCCCTTAGCATGTCCTCTAAAGTTTGAATGGTCCGCTCTGACTAACCATCTCTCTGTGGGTGAAACGCCGTACTGAAATGCAACTGAGTGCCCAAAGCTGTCTGAAGGCTCCTCCACAAGTGCGAAACGAACCTCGGGTCTCGGTCTGATACAATCAAAGTGGCACACCATGCACTCTCACTATCTCATCCAGATACAACTAAGCGAGTCTCTCCCAAAATCTCTTCTTGGATCTCTGAATCCATAGGCTCACGCAGTCGGTTCCTGTGCCGCAGCACTCCCGAACTGTCCACAACAAAGCCCTCTGCCTGTCCCCTCTCTAATTGCTCTCGAATTCTCAACGAATGCGGATCTCTACTCTGTTTCTCTCGGATCCTATCCAACAGAGTGGGCAATAAGATCATAGACATCCGTCTCGCAGTAGACTCAGGGGACACTATCTCGAGTCTCAACCGCTGTAGCTCTTCAAGTAACAGCCTCTGTTGTGTAATCATCATATTCAAGCTCTGCACTGCCTTCCTGCTCAACACATCTGCCACCACATTTGCCTTGCCGGGATGATATTGAATACTAATATCATAGTCCTTTAATAACACCATCCATCGGCATTGCCTCAGGTTCAACTCCTTTTTTGGTGAACAGATACTTGAAACTTTTGTGATCAATAAAATTCTCACAGTGCTCGCCATATAAGTGATGCTGCCATAACTTTAATGCAAACACCACTGCGGCAAGCTCCAAGTCATGCGTAGGGTAATTCTTCTCGTAATCCTTCAATTGCCGCGAAACATAAACAATCACCCTACCATACTGCATCAACACGCAGCCAAAACCACAGTGCGATGCATCACTGTAAATCACAACTCCTTTCCCCAAAACTGGGAGGGCAAGGATAGGAGCAGACGTCAACCTTTGTCTCAACTCATCGAAGTTCCTTTGACAATCCTCACTCCAGACGAACTCAATTCCTTTACGAGTCAATCGAGTGAGGGGTGTGGAAAGCTTCGCAAAGCCTTCCACAAACCGACGATAATATCGAGCAAGTCCAAGGAAACTCCTCACCTCTGTCACCGTCGTCGGTCTAGGCCAATCCCGAATCGTATCAATCTTCTTCGGGTTCACTGCTACTCCCTCAGCAGAAATCACATGGCTCAAGAAAGCAACCTCCCGTAACTAGAACTCGTGCTTCTTTAACTTAGCATACAACTTCTTCTCTCGCAGAAGCTGTAGTACAGTCCTCAAGTGCTCCTCATGCTCGACATCACTTAGGGAGTATATCAAGATATCAACGATGAATACAACCACAAATCTATCCAAGAACGGCTTGAATACTCTGTTCATCAAATCCATAAATACGGCAAGGGCATTCGTCAATCCAAAAGGCATCACGGTGAACTCATAATGCCCGTACCGAGTCAGAAAAGCCGTCTTGGGAACATTCTCGGCCCTCACCCTCAACTGGTGGTAACCTGACTGGAGATCAATCTTCGAAAAGACACAAGATCCTTGCAGCTGATCAACCAGATCATCAATGCGTGGCAAAGGATACTTGTTCTTGATGGTCACTTTATTCAGCTCCCGATAATCCACACGCAATCTGAGCGAACCATCCTTCTTCTTCACGAATAACATCGGTGCTCCCCAAGGCAATACACTGGGTCTCACATACCCCTTATCCATCAAATCGTGAGGCTGCACCTTTATCTCTCTCAGCTCTGCCGGTGCCATCCGGTAAGGTGCCTTCGAGATTGGTGCAGTTCCAGGAACTACATCAATCACACACTCAACCTCCCTCTCCAGCGGCATCGTCGTCAACTCCGGGAAAAACACGTCCGGAAACTCGCGAACTATAGGGATGTCCAAGTGGCGAACAACGTACTCCTGCAGCCTCTAAAAGTAAACTCCTTTTGGCCTAGCTCGTGGAATGTCACAGTTCTCGCTCCACAGTCGATCGTAACATAGTACCGCGCCAGCCCATCAATGCCAAGCACAACGTCAAAGTCCTGCCGCTGCCCTAAGACCAACAGGTCTGCGGGTATGATCCAAGAATCTAACTGCATCAGATATGACCAACAATACTTTGCAACCTGTAAAACATGGTTAGGGATCTGCACCTCTCGTGCCTGTGACAATGACTCTAACTCTAGACCATGTAATAATGCAAATGCTCGGCTAACAAAAGAATGCAATGCACCAGTATAAAAAAGCATATGATTTCTATTGCCAGAAATTCAAAATGATACCTGCCACTACTCGGTCGGCTGCTGTAGAGTCCTCTACCTGAGTTGCGTAGACCCTGCCACTCGGAGCCTGCTGTCCCCGCTCACCCTGATGCGGTACAGAGGCTCTGTCTTCTGGGCAGTAACTCGGTGCTGCTCCGAAAGATTACTGGGATGCTGGCTGTGCTGATGCAGTGGATGGTGCTGGAGAAGCTGCTCGATGACAAGCTGACCTCACATGTCCGGGCCGACCACAAGTGTAGCAGCGGCCCTCTCTCTGCTCACACTGTTGGGGCCAGTGTGGTCCCCCACAGATCACGCACTGTAGCATCCTTGATGATGGTCCATGCTGACAAAACCCCTGGAACGCCGACGCCTCGATAACTAGGGGTGGAAACGAGCCGAGCTCGAGCGAGCTTATGTCAGCTCAAATTCGGCTTGAAATTAATTTCGAGCCTAAATCTAGGCTCAAGCTCGGCTTGAAATTAATTCGAGCCGAGCTCGAGCGAGCCTAATTTCGAGTTGAGCTGAGCTCGAGCTCTAAACGAGCCAATTGAAATTCTCGACATTATATAATCAATAGTTTAATTTTTATAGAACATTACCTACAATTTGATGCAACATGTCCAATAGTTCAAAATACAAAATAATTGCAAGAAATGTGAGCTAGGGTAACTGCTTGACTGGGTGAGGGTCTTAGTGAGAGAGAGAGAGAGAGGGAAAGAGAGAGAGAGAGAGGGAAAAAAAATTAGGGATTTGAAAATTTGAATATTATCATGTTTTAGTATTATGTGCAACAGTGAAAGTCTGAAAGAGAGTGTGTTATGTAAATTTAAAGTTTGGCTCAATTGCACGGTTGTACTTGTTGGGTTTATTTTATGGGCCAACAATAATGGCCCAAATTAAATTAAAGCCTATATATAATTAAAATACATTTTATATATATATATATATATATATATATTCGAGCTTTTCGAGCTTTTCGAGCCTAATTCGAACGAGCCGAGTAATACTCAAGCTCGGCTTGAAATGAATTTCGAGCCTTTTATTCTGTTCAAGCTCGGCTTATTTAATTTCGAATCGAGCTCGAGCGAGCCGAATATCGAGCCGAACACGAGTCGAACGCGAGCCGGCTCGCTCGTTTGCCAGCCCTATCGATAACCCACAACCCTGAGAGAAAGATCGTGTAGGTCTCGATGGACGTCTGCTGCTCGTCTGTCCTCCGTCATCTGGAAAAGCGCTTCCTGTCCTTGCTTTGCCCCGGTGCCATAGTCCGCTCCTGGACTGATATACTTCCGTGCTCCACCCAGAGTGTTTGCTGCACAGATGCTCCTGGCTTACTGCCCGACTACTGAGTAACAGTCTCGCACATCCTCTGCAATAGTACACCCTGCTGCTTGATCACTTCGGTCAAGGCAGCAAACTACTCTCTCAAATCAGGGGGTGCACTCACCTCTGGTCGTGCATTCGGCTCTGCCTGCTCAGGCATCTCATGCGGTGCGGTACGATCCCTGGTCGACGATCGACCTCGGCGACGATACTTAGCTGAAAAGAACAGAGTAGGGTCAAACAAAATACAAACACTCTCGACCTAATCAAATGAAAGTCTCGAAGGCGGCCCCCGTTTCTCCTCAAAATTATGTCGTCTGCAGCCAACATAATTTTTTCTGGGCTTAAACGGACACTCCTTCACTCACTCACTCCGCTCTAGGAGGAGTTAGAACAATCAATCATTGACTTTCGCGATAAATCACGCCTCTCGCGTCTTACCCTCCTAAGGTTTGCCAACTTAGGGTTCCTAGATCCCAACAACCTAATGTTAAGCTCGAATACCAACTTAATCTGTCACGCCCGGGATTACTCGTTTTCCCGGGTATGCTAACAAACCAGTCGTATACATAGGAATTTTCCCTGTATACGAAGCGAAATAGTAAAAGTACCTGTAATCAAATAATACTACAAACAGTAGTATAGAGCTGCAAGAAAACTAAACCATAAATAAAATAGTGGTTCGATACATACATATCATCCTGGTACAACAACACTCACTCCAGCGAGGTACAATATCAGTATGTAAAGAACCAAAAACTACAACTACCTGTAACCAATACTCCTCTAGCTCGGCGACTCGTCTGGAATGGCTCTAACTCGCAACGCCCTTGCCACGATCGGTCTCGGTAGAAGTAGCAGCCGGAACAGAAGGCTGTGCAAAACAGGGGTAATAACTGGGCGTGAGAACTACTACAAAAGAAGTAGTCCTCAGCGGGTACCGCCCTCAAACTCATCGGCTCACCTACTAAGTCTACAGATCTAAGCTCAGTGATAGAAAAGGAAGCTGGAACAAATCTACAGCTATATGCAACTATTCTATCATGATTCAACGCTACTATCTGTAGAGTAATTCAACCTCAGACCCAAATCCATAGGGACTGTGAACACACCTGTCCCAGGGACTGTGAATGCATCTGTCCCGCCTGTCGAATCCTAAATGCTACCTCCACACTAATCAGTCCGTGGAGAGCAAGTCCAACCAGGAGACTACACAACGCAAACGCACAAAGCCGGACTCCGGAGTGGCAGTCGTGGGTGTTACGCCCCGGGATTGGCGGAGGCCCTCCCGGTAGCGTGCCCAGACCCGCCATATGTCTACACATATAAGGCGTCTATAATACAAGCGGAAGTAAAAGCAAGTAACAGAACAAATAGAAGAAATGAAATAACTAGCAACTAATGATATCAGAGCGAGTAAAGTTCTAACATCTACACCAAAGTAAAGAAGTAAAGCTAGACAATAAAAAAAATCATAAGTGGTACAATATCTGTCTCTAGTACAAAAATGGTGGTCTCTAATACACTGGTAAAACCCTTAACCTCTCGCCAAAAAGTAAATATCGAGAGGTAGACCACCTAGCAACTCGTCCTCGAAGGAAGCTAGCTCGAAGCAACTCCCTTCCCGCGATCCCTGGCCTCACCCTGCGTGGAAGGCTCTGAAAAACATCGAGAAAAAGAGAGCGTGAAAACTATAATTTATAGTTCCCAGTGGGCAATTACTGACCTCAGCTCAATGC
>NC_033642.1:3680285-3684544 GCF_001540865.1 Ananas comosus
TCCTCGAAGGAAGCTAGCTCGAAGCAACTCCCTTCCCGCGATCCCTGGCCTCACCCTGCGTGGAAGGCTCTGAAAAACATCGAGAAAAAGAGAGCGTGAAAACTATAATTTATAGTTCCCAGTGGGCAATTACTGACCTCAGCTCAATGCACCACTAGGCCCCAAAAGAAAAGGGTAAGTAACGACATATAGTAATATGCAATAAATAGCGAACACAAAAACTGCTGAAAGAAAGCATAAAGGAAATGCTATACTACTATGTCTCTAATAAGCATGATGTCATGGTGATATACATCTACGCTATCATAAGGTAATATATCCAATGCATACAATATGCCTCAACATAATGAACAAGTAAACCTCACAATATCATATGCCAAAATATAAGGAGTACGCTCTATCAAGATAACCCAGTATACTATGATGCAATGCATGAAACCGGCAAGTGTACTATATGCCTCATCGCTATGTCATGAGCATGTCACCTAATCCAACTACTAAGCCTATCTAGTTGCGATTATTCATTCTCAACACCGTGTCGATTTTCATCTCCAATCAAGGAGCTACCAAAGGTAGTCCAGCTTGTGCCGCCTAAGTACCTGTGGTAGCCCAACATCCCTACTCTTGGAATGTGTCTGTCCCACTCGACCCCGTAGGCTTCTCAATACCGCACGAGCGAACATAGGTCACGTAGGCTAACTCCGGAGTGCCGGCTTGTAGGGAGCGACCCTCACAAGCATGTGCGAATGAGCACAAATGGCAAGCAAGCATAGTCCAAGTCTCAAGTATCCAACCCTCATGTCTCTAACATGGTATAGTCACTAGCATCTCGAAGATCTAGTTCTAAGTCTCAAATAAAGTTCCAACATTCTTTAGGTCTAGTGCCCCTTTATGACACTTAGACATTTAATGATTAAGCATGTTCCACATTTCTGAATGGCCCTATCCACTAGGTTCACACATGTCCCGAGCTCAATGCCGCTTGATGATATTAGCTCTCTAGTTCACATACCTTCTAAATGGCGACTTGTCAACTTTCATGTCTCAATAAACTTAGGTTAAAGTGCATGAATCCAATCTTATTTACACTATAGGAGCATGAAACCACGTCTCATATAGAATGCTAAATGCAACTATAGGCCTACCAAGCTTTTCTCTACTACATAGAGGTCCAAAATTTCATCATATATAACATAGGCCTTTTAAGCATTCTAATATTCACAATAAATACATACAACAAGAATATGCATGCCTTTTCATTTAACGATACTTAATTAAGCACAAATGAGAATTTCTCATTGTGTGACTAGGTCAAATCCACCGAACCGTCGCGTAGGGTCTCGATTCGCCGAACAAAGTTGTCCCCGAGTCTCAAAATACCCTAAAAGGATTGAGCGATAAGATACACGGGCATTACGATCATCTTATAATATCAAACATTAACCTAGAAGCAAAAGGGGTCAAATCTCACCTCAAAAGAAGAAATCTCTTCCAAAGCTCTAAAAGAGAGCTAGAACCCTTCCACTCCAAGCCCAAGGAAGGTTCTAATCCAATCAATTTAGGTCCAAAGGCCCTAGATCAAAAATGCCCAAATATAAGCCCTAAAACCTCATCTAGGGTTTCATCTCAAGGAAAACTCTAAAATTCAAATCTAGAGGAAAAGATCTAGTCACTTACCTTTAGGAAGCTTCAAACCAAGCTCACAGTCCTCAAACTTCAAGGATCGTCCCTCAACCAAGCATAAACCCAAGCTCCAATGGTGGGAAAAGCCTCCAACACCCAAAAAGGAGCAAAAAGAGAGGCTTTAATCTCTCTAAATCTAGATAAAACCAAAGGAATCAAAGGGGAGAGTGTGGAGGGCTCCCTTACCCTTCTCTTGCTGGTCCCAAGCTCAGGAGAAGTCCCAAGGGCGTGGGGGATACATATAGAGAGCCACAATTGCGAAAAACCCCCTGCAGTTCAAACTGCTTAGATTCTGCCAAAGTGTACCGGTACACGGAAAAGTGTACCGGTACACATCCTACGAAAATGCAAACCCGAGGCTCGGGTTTGAAATTCGCCATAAGTGTACCGGTACAACCATCAAAGGTGTACCGGTACAAAATGTGTACCGGTACAGCCATCGACCTGTCACCGGTTACACCTCGTGCAGAATGCAATCCGAGGGTAGCCTAAGTCCAACTCTTTAGTGACCTTAGCGCTACATAAAATACTACAATTCTCGGGATGCGAGCAATAGGTCGGAACACTGTCAACGACCCACCAGAAAGTCTGGAAAAATTCGGGACACTGTCCAAACACTCGAACCTCGCAATTTACAAAGGTCCAGTGCGTCACATTCACCTCTCCTAAAAAGGAGTTTCGTCCGCGAAACTCGAAAGCAAACGCCGTACCTCAAGACTCCATCTGAAAAAGATGGGGGTAGCGCTCCTGGAGCGCGCTCTCCAACTCCCAAGTGGCCTCGCGCTCGTCGTGGTTGCTCCAAAGCACCTTCACGTAGGGAATTTCCCAGTTCCGCAATCTTTTTACCTCGCGAGCCAAAATCCTTAAGGGTTGCTCCTCAAAGCTCAAATCCTCCCGCAGCTCCATAGGCGTAGCATCCAACACATGAGCCGGGTCGTGGATATACTTCCGAAGGACCGATACATGGAATACATTGTGTACACCCGATAGGTTTGGCGGTAGAGCGAGTTGATACGCTACCGGGCCTACACGCTCCAAAACTCATATGGTCCAATATATCGGGGGCTCAACTTACCCCGGATTCCAAATCTTCTAATTCCCTTGGTCGGCGAGACTCTCAAGAACACATGGTCTCCAATCTGAAACTCCAAGTCTCGTCGATGCCGATCAGCATAACTCCTCTCCCTACTCTTGGCTGTCAACAGTCGCTTCCGAGCAATGCGAACCTTGTCCTCTGCTTCCTGGAGCACATCAGGGCCTAAAGCCAATCTCTCACAAACTTCACTCCAATGAAGTGGCGATCTACACTTCCGTCCATAGAGTGCGTCGAACGGTGCCATCTTGATACTTGCTTGATAACTGTTGTTATAAGCAAACTCTGCCATCGGTAGATGCTGCGACCATCCTCCCTGGAAGTCAATCACGCAGGCTCGAAGCATATCCTCGAGGGTCTGTATAGTACGCTCCGACTGCCCGTCACTCTGGGGGTGGAAAGTAGTGCTGAAATCCAAGCGCGTACCCAAGGCGTCCTGTAGGCTCCTCCAAAAGTGGGATACAAAACGGGGGTCTCGATCCGATACTATAGAAGTAGGTACCCCGTGCAATCGCACAATCTCATCCAAATAGACCTGTGCGAGTCTCTCACCAGTCCGAGTAGTGTGGATAGGTATGAAATGTGCTGATTTCGTCAACCTATCCACAATCACCCAAATAGCGTCATGCCCGGCCTGTGAGCGAGGCAATCCCATCACGAAATCCATGGTGATCTTTTCCCATTTCCACACTGGAATCGGTAGGCTCTGCAACTTCCCCGCAGGAACTCGGTGCTCAGCCTTCACCTGTTGGCAAGTCAAACATCTAGCAACAAACTCACCAACATCCATTTTCATCCCGGGCCACCAGTAAAGCAACTTCAAGTCCTTGTACATCTTGGTGCCTCCCGGATGTATAGTATATGGCGCTCGGTGTGCTTCTTGAAGGATGTCCTCTTTAACGCCCAAGTCCGCCGGTACACACAGTCGTTCGCGGAAACGCATCAATCCTTCGCCGTCAAAAGTGAAGTCACCGGTGCAACCATCAACCATTTTACCTTTAATCTTTTGCAGCTCCACATCGGAAGCTTGCTTTTCTTTAATCTTTTCCAAAAGTGTAAGTTGCACCACCAAAGTCATCAACCTCAAAGGTGTATCAGGAGCCAACACCTCCAACTCCAACCGTTTCATCTGCTCGATTAACCGCGGTTGAGTAACTAAATGCATCGCTAAGTTCTCCGTCGATTTCCGACTTAGCGCATCCGCCACCACGTTAGCCTTGCCCTGGTGGTAAAGAATAGTCAAGTCATAATCCTTGAGTAGCTCCAACCATCTGCGCTGCCTCAAGTTCAACTCCTTTTGAGTGAATAAATACTTTAAGTTCTTGTGATCCGTATATACTTCGCACCGCTCGCCATATAAGTAGTGGCGCCATAGCTTCAATGCAAAGACTACGGCCGCCAACTCCAAGTCGTGAGTAGGGTAATTCCTTTCATAGTCCTTCAATTGGCGAGATGCATACGCGATCACTTTCCCGTCCTGCAT
>NC_033642.1:3686766-3700212 GCF_001540865.1 Ananas comosus
GTAGTGGCGCCATAGCTTCAATGCAAAGACTACGGCCGCCAACTCCAAGTCGTGAGTAGGGTAATTCCTTTCATAGTCCTTCAATTGGCGAGATGCATACGCGATCACTTTCCCGTCCTGCATCAAAACACAGCCCAACCCATTAAATGAAGCATCACTATAAATCACATACCCTGCTCCAGCAGTTGGCAAGGTTAGGATCGGGGCGGTCGTCAATCGCTATTTCAACTCTTGGAAGCTCCTTTCACACGCATCATTCCAAATAAACTTGGTGCCCTTATGCGTGAGTCTCGTGAGGGGAGTAGATAACTTTGCAAATCCCTCGACGAACCGTCGGTAGTAGCCGGCCAAACCAATGAAGCTCCGTATCTCGGTCACGCTCGTCGGCCTCGGCCAATCCTTGATAGCCTCAATTTTTCTTGGATCCACAGCTATTCCTGATCCTGAAATCACATGGCCCAAAAACGCCACCTCTCTAAGCCAAAATTCACACTTTTTCAACTTGGCGTAGAGCTTCTTTCCCCAAAGCACTTGAAGTACAAGTCTCAAGTGTTCCTCGTGATCCGCGTCACTCCGGGAATACACTAAGATGTCGTCGATGAACACCACGACAAACCTGTCTAAATAAGGCTTGAAAACACGGTTCATCAGATCCATAAAAGCTGCCGGGGCATTAGTAAGCCCAAATGGCATAACAGTAAACTCGTAATGTCCATACCGTGTTCTAAAGGCCGTCTTAGATACATCCTCAGATCTGATCCTCAACTGATGATATCCCGACTGCAAGTCAATCTTGGAATATACACAAGATCCCTGGAGTTGATCAAACAGATCATCAATCCTCGGCAATGGATACTTGTTCTTGATCGTGACTTTATTAAGTTCGCGATAATCCACGCACAAGCGAAGTGATCCATCCTTCTTCTTGACAAATAAGACCGGTGCTCCCCAAGGTGACACGCTCGGTCGCACAAAACCCTTGTCCAGAAGATCCTGCAGCTGTGCCTTTAGCTCCTTCAACTCTGCTGGTGCCATCCTATAGGGTGCCTTTAAGATCGGGGTAGTCCCGGGGACGAGATCTACCACAAACTCAATCTCCCTATCAGGAGGCATGCCTGGTAGCTCCGCTGGAAACACATCTCCAAACTCCCGCACTACGGGGATATCGTCAATCCTAGGGGCGTCATCCTCACCCCGCAACACAACAGTAGCCAAGTAGGCTACGCAGCCTCTACTAATCAACTGCCTAACTCGAGATGAGCTAATCGTCATCGCAAACAGCGAACTCTCGCATCCTCGGTACACAACCTGCGCCTGCCCTGGCTCTCTAAAGATCACCGTTCGATCCTTACAATCGATAGTGGCGAAATACTTAGTCAACCAATCCATGCTCAACACAACATAAAACTCCCCGAGTTTATGCAATGCTAACAAGTCCATGGGCATGATCCAATCTCCAACCCGAATAGGGCAATTAGGGCAAAACTCCCGAATGTCCAAAGAATGATCGGGTACAACAACTCGGCCCGGATGTAACAAGGATACAAGTGGGATGCCATGCAGCTCGGCAAACAGCCGATCAATGAATGAATGCGATGCACCGGTATCAAACAGAGCTCTAGCTCGAATACCATAAAGTAAAATGATACTTGCGACCACATTCTCGGCTGCAGCCGCCTCCTCGGTCTGGGCCGCGTACATGCGCCCGCTCGGGGCCTGTCGTGACACCTCCGCCTGTCGCAGAACTGGCGGCCGCCCTGTCTGGTGATGCGCAGAAGATGTCCCCTGACTAGGACCTAGCGATGCTGGTGCAGATGCCGAAGATGGCGCTGGCAATGGGCTCCTCGGGCAGTCCGACTGGAAGTGGCCCTCCTGGCCACACAAGAAGCACCTGCCCCGGCTGCGTGAACATTGCCGCGGGTAGTGAGGACCGCCACAGATCACGCAGCGGGAGGCCTGGCGACGATCGGGTCCTCCTCGCTGGGTAGACTGGCCGCATCCTCGCGACTGGCTCTTGCTCCTGGGATGCCTCGGCGGCCTCCGTGAGTGCGTCTGACTCGCACCCTCAGCCGCGGGCCTCTTGCCCTTCCCTTTCTCCAAGCTCATACGCTAAAGACGGATTGAGCCGACCTAAGATACACCGGGCCCATTGACGATCATGCCTTATACATATCACACACTTAACCCTAGAAGAAAAGGGTCAAAATCTCACCCCCAGAAGAAGAAATCTCTTGCCCAACAAAGCTCTAAAAGAGAGGGCTAGAACGCCTTCCACTCCCAAGGCCGCCAAAGGAAGGTTCTAATCCAATTCAATTTAGGTCCAAAGGCCCTAAGATCAACCGCAATGCCCAAAATGAAGCCGTAAAACCTTCATCTTAGGGTTTTTGCATGCTCAAGGAAAACTCCATAAAATTCAAAATCTAGAGGAAAAGATCTAGTCACGCTTACCTTTAGGAAGCCTTCAAACCAAACGCTCACAGTCCTCAAACTTTCCAAGGATCGTCCTCAACCGAGCATAAACCGCAAAGCTCCAATGGGTGGGGGAAAAGCCTCCAAAGCACCCAAAAAGGAGCCCAAAAAGAGAAGGCTTTAATCTCCTCCACTAAAACCAATCTAAAGATACAACCAAAGGAATCCAAGGGGAGAATGTGGAGGCTCCCTTAACACCTTCTCCTTGCTGGTCCAAGCCTCAGGAGAAGTCCAACAGGGCCCGTGGGGGATACCCATATAGAGAGCCCACAATTGCGAAAAAACCGCCCATGCAGTTCAAACTGCTTAGATTCGCCAAAGTGTAGCCCCGGTACACGGAAATGTACGCGGTACCATCCTACGAAAAATGCAAACCCCGAGGCTCGGGTTTGAATTCGCCCATAAAGTGTACCGTACAACCATCAAGAGGTGACCGGTACCAAAATGTGTACCGGTAACAGCCATCCGACCCTGTCACCGTTACACCTTCGTGCAGAATGCAAATCCGACGGGTAGCCCCCTAATCCAACTCTTGTAGTGACCTTAGCGCTACATAAAATACTACAATTCTCGGGATGCGAGCAATTAGTCGGAACACTGTAACGCACCAACAGAAAGTCTGGAAAAATTCGGACACTGCCCAACACACTCCGAACCTCGCAATTTAACAAAGGGCCAGCTGCGTCACATTTCACTCTCTCCTAAAAAGAGTTTTCGTCCGCGAAACTCGAAAAGCAAACGCCGTACATCCAAGACCCATCCCTGAAAAAGATGGGGGTACGCTCCTGGAGAGCGCTCCCAACTCCCCCAAGGGCTCGCGCTGTCGTGGTTGTCCAAAGCACCTTTCACGTAGCGGGAATTTTCCCAGTTCCGCAAATCTTCTTTACCTTCGCGAGCCAAATCCTTTAAGGGTTGCTCCTCAAAGTCAAATCCCCCTCCCGCGAAGCTCATAAGGCGTAGCAATCCAACAACATGAAGCCGGGTCGCTGGATATACTTTCGAAAGGACCGATACATGGAATACATTGTGTACACCCGATAGGTTTGGCGGAGAGCGAGTTGATAACGCTACAAGGGTAACACGCTCCAAAACCATATGGTCCAAATATACGGTGCTCAACTACCCGGTTCCAAATCTTCTATTCCCTTGTCGGCGAGACTTCCTCAAACGAACACAATGGTCTCCATCTGAAACTCCAAAGTCTCGTCGATGCCGATCAAGCATAAAACTCCTCCTCCCCTAATCTTGGCTTGTCAAAACAGTCCGCTTCCGAGCAATGCGAACCTTGTCCTCTCTTCCTGGAGCCACATCACGGCGCCTTAAAGCCCAATTCTCACTCAATCACAAACTTCACTCCCATGAAGGTGGCGATCTACCACCTTCCGTCCCATTAGACACGTGCCGTCGAACCGGTGCCATCTTTGTATACTTGCTTGATAACCTGTCTTTAAAGCAAACTCTGGCATCGGGTAGATGCCCTGCGACCAAATCCTCCCTGGAAGTCAATCACCTCGCAGGCTCCGAGCATATCCCTCGAGGGTCTGTTATAGTACGCTCCCGACTGCCCGTCACTCTGGGGGTGGAAAAGTAGTGCTGAATCCAGCGCGTACCCAAGGCGTCCTGTAGGCCTCCTCCAAAAGTGGGATACAAAACGGGGGTCTCGATCCCGATAACTATAGAAGTAGGTACCCGTGCAATCGCACAATCTCATCCAAATAGACCTGTGCGTAGTCTCTTCAACCAAGTCGAGTTAGTGTGGATTAGGTATGAAATGTGCTGATTTTTTCGTCAACCTTATCCACAATCACCACAAATAGCGTCATGCCGGCCCTGTGAGCGATGGCACCATCACGAAATCATGGTGAATCCTTTTTTCCCATTTTCCAACACTGGCAAGTAGGCTCTAGCAACTCCCTCGCAGGAACTCGGTGCTCAGCACCTTCACACTGTCTGGCAAAGTAAAACATCTAGCAACAAACTCACCAACATCCAAATTTTCATCCCGGCCCACCAGTAAAGCAAACCTTCAGAAAAGTCCTTTCGTACATCCTTGGTGGCCTTCCCGGATGTATATATAAGTATGGCGCTCGCTGTGCTTCTTTGAAGGACTGTCCTCTTTTAACCCCAACTCCGCCCGGTACACACAGTCCGTTGCGGAAATACTGCAATCAATCTTTTCGCCGTCAAAAGTGAGAGTCACCAGGTGGCAACCATACCATTCTTTACCTTTAATCTTTTGCAGCTCACATTCGGAGCCTTGCTTTTCTTTTTATATCTTTTTCCAAAAGTGTAAGTTTGCACCTACCTAAAGTTCATCAACCTCAAAAAGGTGTTCAGAGCAACACTCCACCTCCAACCGTTTATCTGCTCGAATTAACCGCGGTTGAGTTAAGCTAAATGCTCGCTAAGTTCTCCGTCTGATTTCCGACTTAGCGGATCGCCAACCCACGTTAGCCTGCCGCTGGTGTAAAGAAATAAGTCAAGTCATAGATCCTTGAGTAGGCTCCAAACATCCTGCGCTGCCCTCAAGTTCAACTCCTTTTTGAGTGAATAAATATTTTAAGCTTCTTGATCCGTAATAATACTTCGGACACCGGCTCGCCAATGAATAAACGCCCCGGGACCGGCGGAGGCCCTCCCGATAGCGTGCCTAGACCCGCCATATGTCTACACATATGAGGCGTCTACAATACAAGCGGAAGTAAAAGCAAGTAACAGAACAAATAGAAGAAGTGAAATAACTAGCAACTAATGATATCAGAGCGAGTAAAGTTCTAACATCTACACCAAAGTAAAGAAGTAAAGCTAGACAATAAAAGAAATCATAAGTGGTACAATATCTGTCTCTAGTACAAAAATGGTGGTCTCTAGTACACTAGTAAAACCCTCAACCTCTCGCCAAAAACTAAATATCGAGAGGTAGACCACCTAGCAACTCGTCCTCGAAGGAAGCTAGCTCGAAGCAACTCCCTTCCCGCGATCCCTGGCCTCACCTTGCGTGGAAGGCTCTGAAAAACATCGAGAAAAAGAGAGCGTGAAAACTATAATTTATAGTTCCCAGTGGGCAATTACTGACCCCAGCTCAATGCACCACTAGGCCCCAAAAGAAAATGGTAAGTAACGACATATAGTAATATGCAATAAATAGCGAACACAAAAACTGCTGAAAGAAAGCATAAAGGAAATGCTATACTACTATGTCTCCAATAAGCATGATGTCATGGTGATGTACATCTACGCTATCATAAGGTAATATATCCAATGCATACAATATGCCTCAACATAATGAACAAGTAAACCTCACAATATCATATGCCAAAATATAAGGAGTACGCTCTATCAAGATAACCCAGTATATTATGATGCAATGCATGAAACCGGCAAGTGTACTATATACCTCATCGCTATGTCATGAGCATGTCACCTAATCCAACTATTAAGCCTATCTAGTTACGATTATTCATTCTCAATACCGTGTCGATTTTCATTTCCAATCAAGGACCTACCAAAGGTAGTCCAGCTTGTGCCGCCTAAGTGCCTGTGGTAGCCCAACATCCCTACTCTTGGAATGTGTCTGTCCCACTCTACCCCGTAGGCTTCTCAATACCGCACGAGCGAACATAGGTCGCGTAGGCTAACTCCGGAGTGCCGGCTTGTAAGGAGTGACCCTCACAAGTATGTGCGAATGAGCACAAATGGCAAGCAAGCATAGTCCAAGTCTCAAGTATCCAACCCTCATGTCTCTAACATGGTATAGTCACTAGCATCTCGAAGATCTAGTTCTAAGTCACAAATGAAGTTCCAACATTCTCTAGGTCTAGTGCCCCTTTATGACACTTAGACATTTAATGTTTAAGCATGTTCCACATTCCTCAATGGCCCTATCCACTAGGTTCACACATGTCCCGAGCTCAATGCCGCTTGATGACATTAGCTCTCTAGTTCACACACCTTCTAAATGGCAATTTTGTCATCTTTCATGTCACAAGTAAACTTAAGTTTAAATGCATGAATCCGAACTCATTTACACTATAGAAGCATGGAACCAAGTCTCATAAAGAATGCTAAATGCAACCATAGATCTCCCAAGCAACTCTCTACTACATAGAGGTCCAAAATTTCATCATATATAACGTATGCATTTTAAGCATTCTAAAAATCATAATAAATACAATTAGGATGAATATGCATGCTTTTCCAATTTACGGAACATATATAACCATATATGAGAATTTCTCATATGTAGGCTAGGTCAAACCCACCGAACCGTCGCGTAGGGCCTCGTTTCGCCGAACAAAGTTGTCCCCGAGTCTCAAAATACCCTAAAAGTATTGAGCGACAAGATACACGGGCATTACGATCATCTTATAATATCAAACATTAACCTAGAAGCAAAAGGGGTCAAATCTCACCTCAAGAGAAGAAATCTCTTCCAAAGCTCTAAAAGAGAGCTAGAACCCTTCCACTCCAAGCCCAAGGAAGGTTCTAATCCAATCAATTTAGGTCCAAAGGCCCTAGATCAAAAATGCCCAAATATAAGCCCTAAAACCTCATCTAGGGTTTCATCTCAAGGAAACCTCTATAATTCAAATCTAGAGGAAAAGATCTAGTCACTTACCTCTAGAAAACTTCAAACCAAGCTCAAAGTCCTCAAACTTCAAGGATCGTCCCTTAACCAAGCATAAACCGAAGCTCCAATGGTGGGAAAAGCCTCCAACACCCAAAAAGGAGCAAAAAGAGAGGCTTTAATCTCTCTAAATCTAAATAAAACCAAAGGAATCAAAGGGGAGAGTGTGGAGGGCTCCCTTACCTCTTCTCTTGCTGGTCCCAAGCTCAGGAGAAGTCCCAAGGGCGTGGGGGATACATATAGAGAGCCACAATTGCGAAAAATTCCCTACAGTTCAAATTGTTCAGATTCTGCCAAAGTGTACCGGTACATGGGAAAGTGTACCGGTACACATCCTACGAAAATGCAAACCCGAGGCTCGGGTTTGAAATTCGCCATAAGTGTACCGGTAGAACCATCAAAGGTGTACCGGTACAAAATGTGTACCGGTACAGCCATCGACCTGTCACCGGTTACACCTCGTGCAGAATGCAATCCGAGGGTAGCCTAAGTCCAACTCTTTAGTGACCTTAGCGCTACATAAAATACTACAATTCTCGGGATGCGAGCCATAGGTCGGAACACTGTCAACGACCCACCAGAAAGTCTGAAAAAACTTGGGATACTGTCCAAACACTCGAACCTCGCAATTTGCAAAGGTCCAGTGCGTCACAGTGGGCGCTACCGAACCGAGTATGCAAGCGTATCTCCACTGAGCTCAATCAGGCTCTCACAGGCTATAATCAAGTAAACAGGGTCCAACTGGTCTAACAACCAAAACTTACGTGCCCTCGGCACAATATAATGCAAAACCCGCAATCTGGGTCCACCGTCAAGCCCGACGGCACCTGACAGTCCGAAACAGCCTAGACACTGCTGTAAAAATAAGCTCGGCATCTCCGCACTAGCGTAACTGCATTCTACACTATCCCGGATATCTACCGCCAACAAACTGCGGTGATACAGATCTACTATAGCTCCTAAGCTTTCAGCGTATCAAATGCACACAACAGTGTGGATACTATCCGCGACAGCTCCCGAAGCTATCTGAGTATCAAATGCGCACTAACAGCGAGGATACGAAGCACAATAACTTCAGAAGCTATCTGAGTATCAAATGCGCACTAACAGCGTGGATACGAAGCACAAAAACTTAAGGAGCGAACATAAAAGATAATGTAGAACTTACAGTTGAATATTACCCAAGCTCGGCATCCCGCCCGAGTGTAAATGCATTCTAAACTACCCTGAGTACCCACCACGCTGAAATTGCGGTGATACAAACCAACGCCGGCTCCTAGAGCTAAATCAGGTAGTATAAGCATATGACGGGTCAAATCGCTGGTTTTCTCCTAAGTCAAATTTCACGTCCAACATATATAATTTATCTGATTACTACAGCATGCTCCAAATTCAAATTTCATTTAATATGCTAATCAATGAACTCGAGCTAAACATGATATATCAAAACCGAAATTATACATGTCTACTATGCATATGCTCAGGAGGCAAAACCGATGATAAACTCACCTTCGTGCAACTCCACAGCAGCAAGAGGGTCCGAATGGCTTGAAGCCTCAGCCGAAATTACTCACAACCAGCAACTGAGATACTAGAAGGATCTAACACCAAAATCCATCAAAATCCATCAATTCACCAAATTTCAGCACTTAAACTTAAATTGTCTCAACTCCATTATCAAAACTCCCTTAATAATCTCCAATTCAGGTGAGGCAAGTTCCAAATCGAGTGAATAATGATGAAGTATCAATCTCAGGTCCAAAATCCAACTCCTTCCAAGAATAGCATCAAGAAAACCCAAGAAAATAGATTTTCAACTCAAAGTCACCAGCAATACAAAAACACATGGAATCGATCAAGCTAATCTCAACCAAAATCTGTAAAATTGGGTTCCATGGATTCCTCTTGAAGTCTAGAATCCAACAAACTAAGTTTTGTGGAAAACAGAGCTTCCTACATCGCACACGAGCCGAAACGCCGACGGTCGCTGCTGGAAAACTGCTAGAACTGAAATCCTCAAGGTGGAAATGGTAGAATTTCGAGTAATTGGAGGGACTAAGATGCAAAAAGTGGCTTCTCTGTGAAGAAAGAAGGAAAAGAGCTGAAAGGGGTCGAGTTCCATCTATTATAGTGAGTTAGAATGATCCAATAAGCCCCAGGTTCATGAGCCGCCAATCTGGTATCCCTGCAGAAACAGCCAATTTCGGGCGCCCGAAACCATGTTCTGGACGTTCGAAACCCCCAGGCTGCACAAAAGATCCCCTTCGATTCCTCCGCCCGCGGTGTGCTCCACCCGTAAACGGCTCCGGCGGATCTCACCTACCACCAGCCACGTGTCAGCGTAAACGGTACTCACGAAGTGAAATTTCGGACCCACTTCTGGGCGCCTGAAACTAGGATCCGAATTGGCTTCCAGCTTTGCTCAAACCAGCACTCAAGATCTCGCACAACTACGTCGTACCATCCCACTAACGAATACGAAGTGCCGTCAATTTCCTAATACTCTTCTTAATGGGATGCGTACTGAACCTCGAACGGCGTCACCAAAAACGAAACTTCGAGACCGCCGTAATGAACATGCCGCTCGTGACGCTCTAAAAATGACTAGTATTTTCAGAGTTCATAGACAAGTGGGTTTTCCTCAACTTAAACTCTGTCGCGGCCACCAACCTCAACGACTTCCTAATACTGTAATCATAAGTCATAGTAGGGCCGTTCCGCTTACACCACCGTCTACGCAACTCGTCCTTCCGTCACGTCTCGAACTCATACAACTAGTGAGCCGTCTCTGGCAATGAGCTCCTCGACTCTGCCGACCCTGAGCTTTATCAAAGGGGACCTAAATGACGCTCCAACTGCAGATACTAGAATGTCGGGTGAGACAACCTATCCTAGGCTCTCTTTGTCTCATCTCTAGGCGTAAGCAACTCTTAAGCTCTCGTTAATCTCTCCCCTGTCCGTCTCCCGAAACAACACCTGTCAAGCCCTCACGACGCCGTGTCCTTGGCTGACGCACTCGGATACCTAAGTCTCTAGGTTCTTCTCTAAAACCCTCTCTGAGCGAATCAACATAGACCTACTCTATCACTCTCACGTACCACACGGTGAAACTAACATAGTCTGGCTCTGGGCTCCAAGCAAAGCGTGAACACCTCCTCGGAAGTCTGTCGAAACCCGTGAGTCAACGTAAAGTCATGCCGCAAAGTGGGTGTCTCTCTACCAATCAGTCTCGCCTGGTAAGTTTGAAATCTCCTGTACGATTCCCGTACACAGGACTTGAAACCTCCTCCCACCGTAGCTGTAAAATCTAACCGACTCAACGCATGTTGTTGTCGATAGTTCGCTCGTAGGTCTACCAAAGCGAACTTCGCAATATACCTACGTTTACAACTAGGGGAAATATAACCTCACTACACCCACTTTCCTTCTGCGATCCCGGGCTTTAAAACAATCTCCAACTTCTTTTCTAATCTCGCCACGCTGCTGTGGAAAACTATCGGTCTCAGCTGTCTCCCCGACACGACTATGGGCCTCTGCTCTGTACCTCAAGATCTAACCTCTAGTACATAAAGAATTTCAGAGTGGCAGGTTTCCCAAAGCGTCTAAACCTCACGCACCTTTCGAGTCAGGTGCAAAACAACCGGAAAACTCCATAACCTCGCTCAACCCGGTCAACGAATGTCCTAACGAGATGGAGGTGATGATTGACCGTAAGTGCTACACAAAGGTGTAGAGCCGAAACTCTTCTATACACAAGCTGGGGAGGGTGCACTAACTGAAGTGAGGCGATCTCGAACTGCTCTTCGTTTCTATGCTCCTCGCTGGTCACGCTTAAGACCGAGCATCCTGCTCTCTTAAAGCGTTGGTCCAGTAAGGGAGACATATCCACGTCACCTCATTAGTGCTCTTCGCCCTCCGTTGAACCCTCGGCCTCTGCCACTATACCCTCAGGATGGGGATGAACAAACTCTGAGCCCTAATTCTATACAAAATTCAAAACTCCTGCTTTAAAAAACATCACCCCCTCCTACATCACAAGGTCTCCAAACCTATCTTAACCGATGTCATGATCACTGACCAGCTGTGTAGACTTCTCACAGCCTGATTCAGCCTCAGCAAAGACATGCTTTACCTACGTCTTTACCTGAGCCGCGTGAGTTTATTCGTTTTGATTTCAAAACGGTCAAGTCCCGCGAGTCTTTACCCAAATCCCGCGGGTCTAGAACTCACGAGGTCAAATCCCACGGGTCTTTAACCCAAATCCCGCGGGTCTTGAACTCACGACTAAACTCGTCTTGACCTTCGGTTAAGCCTAGGATACAAAGCCCGCGGGTCTACACCCAGGCCTTCAAATGAAACCTTTATAGCTAACATAATTGTGCACCCCACACCATCCACTCTAGGCGGTCTTAGCCTATCGCCACATCGTCTGGCAACCTGCTTCCTTGGCTCCGTGACAAAACACGTCCGACCTTCAAGACCCACGGATCTTGATCCAAATCCCGCGGGTCTAGAACTCACGACCAAACTCGTTTCGACCTTCGGTTAAGCCTAGGATCAAAGTCCGCGGGTCTTCACCCAGGCTTTAAAGTGAAGCACTCATGGCAAATGCGACTGTGCACCGACCACCATCCACTCCAGGCGGCCTCGGCCTATACCCGTGTCGTATGGTGCCCGCCTCCTTGGCTTCCCCTCGTAAACACGTCCGACCTTCAAGACCCACGGATCTTGATCCAAATCCCGCGGGNTCTTCTTCTACTTCTCCTTCTTTTCCTTTCTTCTCCTTTCTTTCTTCTTCTCCTTCTTGTCTTCTAGAGAGAGAAAGAGAGAGAAAGTTTAGAGGGTGAGAGGGTGAGAGAATGAGAGATAGGGCCCTCATAACCCCTCAACATAACCCATGGGTTGCAAAAATACAGATAGGCCCTTCAACTTTCACTCTATTCACACTGCCCAGACTGGGCATTTTCGGGCTGGGGGGACCGGTCTCTCCTTCAGGAACTGGTTCCCGTAGCTCCTCCCCGCAGTCAGCAGGGCTCCCGCGCGCAATGCGACCGGTCTCTCTTTGGGGGATCGGTCTCTCGGGGACCGGTCTCTCCAGCAGGGACCAGTTCCAAGAGCTTGATCTCTGGGACTTAGCCGATTTCCCCCTTTTCTCATCTTTCACACGTACGAGAACCGATCTCTCCTTCAGGGACCAGTACCCGAGANCACTGTGCTGAACTGCAACTGAGTGCCCAAGGCAGTCTGAAGACTCCTCCAAAAGTGCGAGACAAACCTCGGGTCTTGATCTAATACTATCGTAGTGGGCACGCCATGCAACCTCACTACCTCATCCAGATATAGCTACGCGAGCCTCTCCTTGGACTAGGTGGTCTGAACTGGTAGGAAGTGAGCAGAGTTAGTCAGTCAGTCCACTATCACCGAAATAGCAGCGAAACCACCCTGAGCTCTAGGCAACCCCACGACAAACTCCATCGTGATCTGCTCCTATTTCCACTCGGGCACAGGCAGACTCTGAAACTTGCCAGCAGGTACCTGATGCTCAGCTTTTATCTGCTGACAAGTCAGACACTGAGCCACAAATCTGTCAATGTCCCTCTTCATTCCATTCCACCAAAATTGGGCCTTTAAATCCTTATACATCTTGGTTCCACCGGGGTGAACCGTATAGGTGAACAGTGAGCCTCTCTCAAAATGTCCTCTCGGATCTTTGAATCTAAAAACACACACAGTCGGTCCCTATACCGCAGTACTCCCGAACTGTCTACAGCAAAACCCTCAGTCTGTCCCCTCTCAAACCGCTCTCGAATCCTCGACAAGTATGGATCTCCACTCTGTTTGTCTCGGATCCTATCCAACAGAGTGGGCTGCAAGACCATAGACATCAGTCTCGCAGTAGATTCAGGGGACACTATCTCAAGTCTCAGCCGCTGCAACTTCTCGAGTAACGACCTCTGCTGAGTAATCAACATGCTCAAGCTCTGCACTGCCTTTCTGCTCAACGCATCTGCCACCACATTCGCCTTGCCGGGATAATACTGAATACTAATATCATAGTCCTTCAGTAACTCCAACTACTAGCGTTGCCTCAGATTCAACTCCCTCTGGACGAACAGATACTTGAGACTTTTATGATCGGTGAAAACCTCGCAGTGTTCGCCATACAAGTAATGCTGCCACAACTTTAAAGCAAAAACCACTGTGGCAAGCTCCAAATCATGCGTAGGGTAATTCTTCTCATAATCCTTTAACTGTCGTGAAGCATAAGCAATTACCCTATCATGCTGCATCAACACACAGCACAAACCACTGTGTGATGCATCACTGAAAATCACAAACCTTCCCCCATC
>NC_033642.1:3700312-3728289 GCF_001540865.1 Ananas comosus
AAAAGTATAAATATATATATATATATATATATATATATATATATAGAGAGAGAGAGAGAGAGAGAGAGAGAGAGAGAGAGAGAGTAACGCTGGAATGCCCATTATATAGTAGCAAACGAGCTCCGTTGCCACCCTTTTGTTTTTGATGATAGAGCCTCCAAATCAATGAGCGGCACTGTTGAATATGATCTATATCATTTGAAGCATGTAAAAACGAAATTTCATGTTTTTCTGATATTGTTCTTATAGTCTATCAAGTGTATATAAAAATGAACGGCTAAAAACGAATATCCTTTAAAAAGTGATGATAGGAGTCTCGCAATCAAGATCGAGAGGATAGATCTTATTTTAAATAGTTCAAAGAATTTTCTAATAAAAATTCAATTGATTTGGATATCTTTACATCGTTAAACAAGAAAACGTCTCATATCGACCATTAAAATTATAAATTTTAAAACCCTTTGATCATTAGGCTAATAATGTCGAAAAAATTTGAAATTTAATTTTTACATACTTCAAGTGGTATAGATCATGTTCAAGGTACTGATCGTCGATTTGGAGGCTCCATCATCGAAAATAAATGGGTACTAACGGAGCCCATTTACTACCGATAGCATTATAGCCCAACTATATATATATATATATATATAGAGAGAGAGAGAGAGAGAGAGAGAGAGAGAGTCCGGCTGGGATACTATCGATAGCAACAAGCACTTGTTGCTACAAAATTTTCTGCCGTTAGATTTAACACTTTGACTATTTTTACCCGTTAGATTATAATATTCATCCAATAACTTACTGAACCCCAGGGGGCTCGCATCACCGTAACCGTAATTTTTTCATCCAAGGGCCGAGAACCTAATAGCACCAATAGCTTGGTGCTATTGATAGTATTCCAGTCTAGTTCTATATATATATATATATAGAGTAGGACCGCTGTGCTCTCAGGAGCACTCAGCCATTTTCAATGATGGAATTTCTGAATCGACGATCGGCTCCGTTAGACTTGATCTTGGGTATTTGAAGTTTCTAGAAAATAATTTTTGCGATTTTTCGATATCATTTACCTAGCAATCAAAAGGATTCAAAATCAATAATTTTTAACGGCTGAAAATAAAAATTCTATAAAAAGTGGTGATATAGCACTAAAATTTCCGATCAGAAATATTGATCTTGTTGTAGATAGTATGAAGAATTTTGTATTAAAATTTCATCTGATTTGAATACTTCTATACCGTTAAACTTGAAAACGGCAGATATCAACCATTAAAAATTATTGATTTTGAACGCTTCCGATCACTAGGTAAATGATATAAAAATATCGCAAAAATTATTTTCTAGAAACTTCAAATACACTAGATCAAGTCTAACGGAGCCGATCGTCGATTTGAAAATTCCATCATCGAAAACGGCTCAGGAGCACGGAGGCCTCNAATCACTACAGTCCAAACTTTCCTATTTAGGGTGGTTGGCACTTTCATAAAATGTGCCTTAAGCACAACTTAATAAAATGTGCCTTAAGCACAACTTAATACTGAAGCAATGTCTACATATATGGTGCATATATGCTTGTTAAACCTTTTACACTATGATATAATTAGTAACCAAGAAGATCGATATTGGTTAATAAGTTAGAGTTTAATCTTTTTTATTGTTGTTATAATATCCATGCCTCTATAAAATTATTAAATTTTCAATTTCATGGCCTAAATTTTCTGCTACCTTTTTCTAATCTGCAGTAATACAAAATCAAAAACTTCTCATTGGGAATATGGTAGTAGCTTATACTATGACTTCTACAATCTGCATCAGAGCTCTGATTTTGCTGTTAATGTTGTAGTGAAATCAAGTCATTGTGCTCTTCTGGTTAGTGGCACCTGAGTAGATCTGAACACTTCTAGATTGAAGCTTTTTCCTCTTCTTCATCTTCTTCAAGGTTTGTGCTTTTTTATTATCGAATTTCAATCAATTGTTAATTTTAGTGATCACTACCTACTTATGTGTTGTTGAAAGATCGTGCGAGGATATGTAATTATGATTTGTCCTTTTGATTTTGATGTTAAACAATGTAATTCTTTCTAATCTTTGAACAATTCTAATCTTTAAGTTGTATGTACTAGGACCTCAAGAGATTGTTTATGCTTCGTTCTTTATTTTCTCGCTTTCACGCTGTTGTTGTTTCTATTTAGTATGATATCAAATTTTGGTTTATCGAAAACTTCTCTAGTATTATGACATTGGTGAAATCTCATTGTATCTTAAACTTTGTATAGATTTTCATAAATTACTACTAATCTCTTTGTCAATTTGCAAAAAGTTTGGAACTAGAGCTGAGCTTCAAGCTAAGCTTTGTGAAACTCAAAAAGAAAATGATTCGCTTAAGAGTCGTATGGATGAAATGGAAGCCGAAATAAGAATGATTAAGGAAATGTTTCAACGCCAACAATGTAATCCTATTTAGATTAATTTGTATAATTTCTGCATGTTTATATTGGTATACAAAAGTTGTTTTAGATTTTATGAGTTATTTATTTGCTTAATTATTTTGCTATCTAGCTATTTACAGGACTTACTTTTACATTGTTTTTCCTTGTTTCTTTTGTAGGTAGTTCATGGTGATTTTTGGAACAAGAAAAGACGATGAATTGCAAGCTCTTTTTTTTGTTTTTAAGCTAACCTTTTTTGGAAACATGGTGATAGTCGTTGATTTCAGTACTTTGTTTCATTTTTTAGTAAATGTTGACTATATATGTAATGGTGCGATGAAAACTATGTTGTGATGGAAACTATATCTACTAGATGAATGTTTTGGAAAAAAAAATGAATATTATGGATGCTAAGTGTAACACACTGGACCTTTGCAAATTGCGAGGTTCGAGTGTTTGATCTGTGTGTCGAGCTTTTTCAGACTTTCTGGAAGGTCGTAGACAGTGTTCCGACCTATGGCTCGCATCCCGAGAATTGTGGTTTTAAGCTGGTGCCAAAAGTCCAAAAAGATTGGACCTTGGTCAGCTCTCGGGTAGCCTGCAGCAGAGCTTGTACCGGAACAAGACTGGTCTTATACCGGTACAAGGTTGATGGTTGTACCGGTACAGCCATCGGGCTTGTACCGGTACAGAGCCGCAGACCCCGCAACACGAGCCTCGGGTTTGCATTTTCGTGGTCCTTGTACCGGTGTAAGGACCCGTGTACCGGTACAAGGCGGCAGATTGCGTGCAGTTTGAACTGCAGGGAGCTTTTTGCGTTTGTGGCCTATCTATTTAGCACCCACGCCCCTTAGGGCTTCTCCTGAGCCCAGAACACAGGGAGGAGAAGGTAGGGCACCCTCCCCTTCATCTCTTTNTTAGACTTGATCTACACTATCGAAAGTATTTGGAAACTAAATTTCATAATTTTTCGGCATCATTTACCTATCAAACGAGTAGTCTAAAAATGAACGGCTGAAAATAAAAATCTCGTAAAATATTATGATAAAAGACTTGAATTTAAGATCAGAGGTATTGATCTTTCTTTAAATAGTAAAAAGAATTTTATATAAAAGTTTCATCAGATTTGGATTCTTTTACACCATTAAATTCACAAATGCTTCACATCTACCATTAAAATTTTCAATTTTGAGACCTTTTGATCACTAGCGAAATGAGTCACGCCCCGGGACCCAGCGGAAGCCCGTTCGGTGCATGTCCAGACCCACCATATGCCTACAACATATAAGGCGTCTACGACAAAGCGATAAATAAAACAATAAAAAATGAGTATCTAGGAGTATTAGAGCATACAACAATTAGATTCTAGAATAAGGAGGTAAATAAAGGAACTAATCCACTAACATAAACATAAAGTAGTACAACAACAAAACTCCAAATACAAGTGCTATAATATCCAAAAATTGTGGTCTCTATACATGGGTACAAAAACTCTCATCCTCTCTAAAATAAAAAAAAGGTGAACCACCTATTGTAAAATCCCTCGCTAACTAGCTGGAGGCGATTCTTTTCCCGCGATCCCGAGTCTCTCCCGGAGTGGAAGGCTCTATAAGAAAAACAACAAAACAAGGGGCGTGAGATTTATTAAACAATAGTTCACAATGGGCAATTGCTGACCTCAGCAAAAATGCAACACTAGTCTAAATGGCAAAAGTAGTAAGTTCCAACATTTAAATAGAATGTACAACATGTATGCTAATCATAAATAAAGCTTGTAAACTACTATGCCTCTACTTAAGATGGATTTTGCACAAGTGTAAATGTTATTCTAACATGAAAATGTATAAGTATAAACAACACGATGTCCACAAGCACAACTAGTAAAATGTCATTGTTTACTACTTGTTCTCTAAATTCCACTTTTGCATTATAGTTCAACTTGTTCCAATCATATAGGACCTACACAAGGATAGTCCGGCTTGCGCCTTGCCTAATGGCCCCGTTGTAGTCAACATTCCCACCCTAGGAATGAGCCTCCCCCATGGCATCCCATTTCGGCGCCTAATCCCGCACGGGCGAGCTTATGTTGCGATGACTATCTCCGGAGTGCCGGCTTGTGGGGAGCGACCCTCACAAGCATGTGCAAATAAGCATAATGGCAAGCAAGCGTAAATGTCCGTCTCAAGTTCAATGTCATCATGTCTAAAACATGGTATAAGTACTAGCGACTACAAAGGTCTAGTTTTATGTCACAATGTAGAGTTCAATCCATTTACTTCATCTAATGCCACTTCATGACATTAGGTTTACTATGTTAAACATAATCCAAGTCTAATGCCCCTTTATGATATTATGTTTTCTTCTATGTCGAACATGAGTTCTAAGAGCATATCATACATGTCATTTTCACTACATGAACCATGATCCCAAACCATATATAAGAATGCTATTCATATGCATAATCACAATGCACTAATCTTTCTACTACATAGAGGTAAAATTTTATTATACATAACATATACATTTTAAGTATTCTAAAATTCACATATGCCCTATCTAGTATGAACATGCAAGATTTTCTATTATACAACAATTAAAACGACATAAGTGGAATTTTTCTCATTTCGGTGAGGTCAAACCCATCGAGACTCCTCGGATCCTCTTCGTTTGCACCGACGAAGGTGTCCACACGTCTTCTACCTCCCTAAAAAAATTCTAAGAGGGTTAGAAAAAGCAAACGAACACCTGAAGTGTTCATCTCAATTCAACCCAAAAATAGAGCAAAACTAACCTAAATGTGGAAAAAACTCTCTCAAATCCCAAAAGGAGGCTAGAGCACTTCTATTCCACCCCAACGAGATATTCTACATCTATCAATTAAGTCCCAAAAGCCACAAATCAAAAATTTCCAAATATATCCTAGATTTCACATTCTAGGTTTTCATCATGTAAAATCCACCAAAACATGGATCAAAAAGGGGAAACGTGCTACTAACCTCTTTAGAAACTCCCAACTAGGCTTGGAATGAGCTAGGGTTGAAGATCTCTCCTCCAACGAGCTTTTCTCCTAGCTCCAAGCCTTCTACCATGGTGGAAATGTTTTCAAGAAGCAAAAAGGAAGCAAAAGAGATGATTAATTCTAAAAAATTCCAACAAAAATGAAAGAAAATCAAAGGGGAGGTGAGGAGAGCTCCCTTACCTTACTCTCCACTGGTCCAAGCTCAGGGAACACAAGAGGGGGCGTGGGGTACTTGTAGTATTGCTACAATTCCAAAAACACCCCTCAAAAACTGCCAGACTGCAGTCTGCACTACGTACCGGTACCATCGGGCAAGAGTACCGGTACCAAGTCAGCCAGACAGCCAACCCGAGCCTCGGCCGCGCAGGAAAATACATAGGGTACCGGTATTAGGCCGATGCTGTACCGGTACTCTGCCCTACAGAGGCAAACCTGAGAGCAACCAAAATTCTTGCAATTTCAAGGTTTGGTGCTAAGTTTAAACCTCAATTCTCGGGATGTGAGCCATGGGTCGGAACACTATGAACGACTCTCTAAAAAGTGTGGAAAAGCTCGGAACACAAATCAGACACTTGAACCTCGCAATTTGCAACGGTCAAGTGCATTACATTCTCCCCTTCTAAAAAGGAGTTTCGTCCGCGAAAGTAAAAAATAAGTTACCTCAAAACTCCATCTGAAAAAAATAGGGATAACGCTCCTGCAGTGCGCTTTCCAACTCCCACGTGGCCTCGCGTTCATCGTGGTTGCTCTAAAGCACCTTTACATAGGAAATATCACGATTCCGCAGCTTTTTCACCTCGCGGGCCAAAATCCTCACTGGTTGCTCTTCAAAGCTCAAATCATCCCTTAGCTCCACTGGTATAGCATCCAAAACATGGGTTGGATCGAAGATGTACTTCCGGAGGACCGATACATGAAAAATATTGTGTACGCCCGATAGGTTCGGTGGTAGAGCAAGTCCATACGCTACCGGGCCTACACGCTCGAAAATCTCATACAGTCCAATGAATCGAGGGCTTAACTTACCCCGGATGCCAAACCTTCTAATTCCCTTGGTCGGCGAGACTTTGAAAAAGACATGATCTCCAACTTGAAACTCCAAGTCTGTCACGCTTATCAGCATAACTCTTTTGTCTACTCTGGGCCGTCAACAAACGCTCTCGAGCAATACGAATCTTATCCTCCGCTTCCTGGAGCACATCCAGGCCTAAAGCCAATCTCTCGCCAACTTCACTCTAATAAAGTGGCGATCTACACTTCCGACCATAAAGTGCTTCGAAGGGTGCCTTCTTGATGCTTACTTGATAACTATTGTTATAAGCAAACTCCGCCTTCAGTAAATGCTGTGACCATCCTTCCTGGAAGTCTATCACATATGCTCGAAGCATATTCTCTAGTGTCTGTATAGTGCGCTCAGACTGTCCATCACTCTGAGGGTAGAATGCGGTGCTGAGATCCAAACAAGCGCCTAAGGCGTCCTGCAGACTCCTCCAAAAGTGAGACACAAATCGGGAGTCTCGATCAAATACAATAGAAGTAGGCACTCCGTGAAGTCGCACAATCTCAACAAGGTACACTTGTGCGAGCTTCTCCTCTGTTCAAGTGTGTGAATAGGTATAAAATGCGCCGATTTCGTCAACCTATCCATGATCACCCAAATAGCATCATGCGCGACCTGTGAGCGAGGCAATCCCATAACGAAATCCATGGTGATCTTTTCCCACTTCCATACGGAAATAGGTAAACTCTGAAGTTTTCCCGCGGGAACTCGATGCTCAGCTTTCACTTGTTGGCAAGTTAAACATCGAGTTACAAACTCGCCAACATCATTTTTCATTCCGGGCCAGCAATACAAAAGCTTCAAATCCTTGTTCATCTTGGTGCCTCCCAGATGTATAGCATAAGGTGCTCGGTGTGCTTCTTGAAGAATATCCTCTTTAAGTGCCGATTCCGCCGGTACACAAATCCGCTCGCGGAAACGCAATATTCCTTGATCATACACAATGAAATTACCGGTGTAACCATCAACCATCTTAGCTTGAATCTTTTGCAATTTCACATCACGAACTTGCTTTTCCTTAATTCTTTCCAATAGTGTAGGTTGCACCACCAATGTCATCAATCCCAATGGTGTATCAGGAGTCACCACCTCCAACTCCAACCGCTTCATCTGCTCAATAAACGACAGTTGAGTAACCACAAGCATCGCTAAGTTAGTTGTCGATTTCCGACTTAGCGCATCCGCCACCACGTTAGTCTTACCCGGGTGGTAGAGAATCATCAAATCATAATCCTTGAGTAGCTCCAACCATCTGCGCTGCCTCAAGTTCAACTCCTTTTGAGTGAATAAGTACTTTAAGCTCTTGTGATCCGTGTATAGTTCACACTGCTCGCCATAAAGATAATGGCGCCATAGCTTCAATGCAAAAACTACGGCCGCAAACTCCAAATCATGTGTAAGATAGTTTCTTTCATAATTCTTTAATTGGCGAGAAGCATACGCTATCACTTTCCCGTCCTGCATCAAAACACAGCCCAATTCATTAAAGGAAGCATCACTATAGATCACATACCCTGCTTCAGCAATTGGCAAGGTTAGGATCGGGGCCGTTGTCAATCGAGACTTCAACTGTTGGAAGTTTCTCTCGTACGCATCATTCCAAATAAAATTGGTGCCTTTGTGTGTGAGCTGCGTGAGGGAAGTAGATAACTTTGCAAACCCCTCCACAAATCTCCGGTAGTAGCCGGCCAACCCAAGAAAGCTCCGAATCTCTGTGACGCTTGTCGGTCTAGGCCAATCCTTGATAGCTTCAATCTTCCTAGGGTCCACGGCTATACCCGATCCCAAAATCAGATGTCCAAGGAATGCCACCTCTCGAAGCTAAAATTCACACTTCTTCAATTTGGCAAAGAGCTTCTTTTTCCAAAGTATTTGAAGTACAAGTCTTAGATGCTCCTCGTGATCCTTATCACTTCGGGAATCGACCAAGATGTCGTCGATGAACACCACGACGAATCTATCTAGATAAGGCTTAAAAATACGGTTCATTAGATCCATAAAAGTTGCCGGGGCATTAGTAAACCCAAACGGCATGAAAGTAAACTCATAATGTCCATACCGTGTTCTGAAAGTCGTCTTCGATACATCCTCAGGCTTGATCTTTAACTGGTAGTATTTCGACTGCAAGTCGATCTTGGAATATACACTTGATCCCTGAAGTTGATCAAACAAATCATCAATCCTTGGTAACGGATACTTGTTCTTGATCGTGACTTTATTAAGTTCACGATAGTCCACGCACAAGCGAAGTGATTCGTCCTTCTTCTTAACGAACAACATTGGCGCCCCCACGGCGAGACACTCGGTCGAATAAAGCCTTTATCCAGTAAATCCTGCAACTTTGCCCTCAGCTCTTTCAACTCCGCCGGTGCTATCCTATAGGGTGCCTTTGAGATTGGAGTAGTCCCAGGGACGAGATCTACCACAAACTCAATCTCCATATCAGGTGGCATACCCAGTAGCTCTGCTAGAAACACATCACCAAACTCCCGCATTACCAGGATATTTTCAATCCTAGGGGTGTCATCATCACCCCTCAACACCACACTAGCCAAAAAGGCCATGCAACCCCTGCTGATCAACTGTCTAGCTCGAGACGAGCTGATCGTCAACGGAAACAGCGAACTCTGGTATCCTCTAAACACAATCTCCATCTGCCCCGGTTCTCTAGATGTAACCGTTCTATTCTTGCAATCAATAGTCGCGAAGTACTTGGTCAACCAATCCATGCCGAAAACCACATCGAACTCTCCAAGTTTGTGCAAAGCAAGTAAATCTACGGGCAAAATCCAATCTCTCACCCGAACAGGGCAACTGGGGCAAAACTCCCTAATGTCCAAAGAGTGGTCGGGGACAACAACACGTCCCAGATACAACAAAGAAACAAGTGGAATGCCATGCAACTCGGCAAACAGTTGATCTATGAATGAATGCGATGCACCTGTATCAAATAATGCTCGAACTCTAATGCCATTTATTAAAATGATACCTGCCACCACATCCTCGGCTGCTGCCGCCTTTTCTGTCTGAGCAGCATACATACTCCCGTTCGAGGCCTGTCGTGACCCCTCAGTCTTGTAACACATTGGACTTTGGCAAATTGCAGGGTTCGAGTGTTTGGTCTGTGATTTGAGTTTTTTCAGATATTCTGGAGGGTCGTTGACAGTGGTCCGACCTATGGCTCGTATCCCGAGAATTGTGGTATTTAAAGTAGCACTAAGGTCGCCAAAGTTGAGGGCTTAGGCTGCTCTCAGGTTGCAATTTTCTGGGCTGTATACCGGTACACCTTGATGATTGTACTGGTATAGAAAGTCTACTGGTTACACCTTGATGGTTGTACCGGTACAAATGTGATTTTTCTACCAACTCGAGGCTCGGGTTTGCGCGCACAGTGGTTTGTACCGGTACACTTTTCCGTGTACCGGTACACAGTGTAAACTGCAGTCTGGCAGTTTTTGAGGGATCTTTTCGCTTTTGGAGCAATACCTTATATCAGCCCCCACCCCTTAGACAGGGGCTTGTGTGCTGCGACCAGAGGAGGGAGGAGGTGAGGCCCCTCCATTTTTCTTGGGTTTTCCTCTCATTTTTACTTCTTTTCTTGGGTTTGAGTCCTTTGGTTTCCTCTTCTTGGGTTTTGCTCTTGGACCATCAGAGAAGCCTTGAAATGAAGGATTGAGCTTGTTGGAGAGAAAATTCTCAACCCTAGCCCACTTGCTAGCTTGTTTTGGAACTCTTGAGAGGTTGGTTGCTTACTACTTCTCTTTTGATCATGTTTTGCATGATTTTAGTTTAGAAACTCTACATTAGTGAATTTTTGATCTAGGACTTTTGGAGCTCAATTGCTTGGATTAAAACCTTCCCCTATGTTGGATTGGAAGGGTTCTAACTCCCATTTGGAGCTTGGGAAGGGTTTCCTACACTATAGGTAAGATTTTTCCCTTTTGTCGAGTTGCTTAATGTTTGAGTTTTGGGTTGTTCGTAACGTTCGTGTATCTCTCTTTTCTATACCTTTAGAGTGCTAGGAGAGTAGTGGACATCTTCATTGGTGCAAACGAAAGGAGTCCGGAGAGCTCTGGTGGCCTGGTTTGACCTCACCGAAATGGGTGAACTCCCCCTATGTTTTCCTTATGGATTTAAGACAACATTAGTTGATTAATTATGCTCTAAATGATATGCTAGAATTTATGAGAACACATTATATATATGTTATGTAAAGTCAATTTGATGCTCTATGAAGTAGAGGCTCTTATGCGAACTTGCGCATGAATTAGCTAGTTGGTGAACTCTCTTTTATGCAATCTAGAAGGCATGTTAGAGCATGATTGATGGTGCGACCCCTGGGGGATCTCGACCTATGAGTTTAGTAAGTGTTTATCTTACATGTTAACAATATACTTGTGTAGACAAGGAAATAGGCTTTGTGATCTAGTAATTAACAAGGTGTCGACCTTGAGAGTAAAAGCATATCTACATGACTTGGACATGTGCATGAATGAAACTTAGCCAATATTTGCATGATATACCACACTTGTTGTAGACAAGTAGTTGTGACAGGGTGACATAGTACATGTAATATCCATATGAAGCCAAGTTGGAACATTCATTCTATTTGAATACTTGCATATGACATTATGAAATAAGAGCATTCGATTGTTTAATACTCTATAAAGTGGAGGCATTGGTAGAGAGATATATGCATGACTTGCATCAGGAGTATTGTAAATCATTGGTAGTATTTATGCATACACCATAAGAAAGTGGCTACCTTAGCTATAATAGCATAGACTAAGTGTGAACTCTCATTGAGACTTGAGCATAGTGAACTATCCTAGATAGGTTAATGACATGTATTATGTGAATATGAACTAGAGGCTTTTACTTGACATAGTAAATATAAACGTCATGTAGTGACATTCGGGTTGGTAATTGATAAACCGTGACACTTGATACTATATTTGGCCTTTGGGGTCGTGCTACATATTCCATATTTTAGACATGACGACCGAGCGTTGGATACTAGTGATCATACTTGCTTGCCATTGTGCTCATTCACACATGCTTGTGAGAGTCGCTCCCCATAGGCCGACACTCCGGAGATAGCCTATGCGACACAAGCTCGCCCGTGCGAAATTAGGCGCCAAAATGGGATGCCGTGGGGGAAGCTCATTCCTAGAGTGAGGATGTTGACTACCACGGGGCCATTTTTGGCACGACACAAGCTGGATTACACACGTGTAGATCCATGACGTGAAATGAACTATGATATCTAAAGGGTAAAGTGGAAACTACTACTAGAAAGTGCATCCTAGTTGGATTAGTAGATGTGCATGATAGTGCATAACGTGAACCTATATTAGTCATTCTTAACATTGACATTCTAGTGGTAGTATATTGCACCTTGGTGATTGGCATATTGTATGGTTAGAATAGTAATGAAAAGTATCATCTTTCATTATAATATTATGAACATACTGGACATGCATGAAAATTAGCATATAATGGAATATGCTTGTATACCAACATTGACGTCTAGTTAATCAAATGACAATAGAACCTCATATGCTTAAATGTAGTTGTCTAGTTGAAGCATGACTTTGATGAACATGTTTATATACCGCCTTTCATATCTGCTTATTAATTTACCTTTATAGCATGCTTATGTTAGCCTAGTGGAGCATTTCGCTGAGATCAGTAATTGCTCACTGGAAACTATTTTGGATAGTCCTCACACCCCATTTTTTGGTTGTTGTTTTCAGAGCCATCCGCATCGGGTGTGGCTAGGGATCGAGGCAAGGGGTTAGCGGCTAGCTAGAGCCCTACGGAGTTATTTTAATCAGACACGATGTCATGTTTTCTTTTTGTATCTTGGGAAAAGATGTATTATGTATTTGTTTAGAACTTTATGTTAGATTCTGGATTTAGTTGTATACTTTTGTATCTCTATTGTGGATCCCTTATGCTAGAACTTTAGTGATTTTATTATACTCGCTCTGATAGCCCTATTAGGACTTCTATGTTCATTTCTTGTTTAGTAGACGCCTTGTGTGTATTGTATTGTTGGTGTACACGGCGGGTCTGTGCACGCGCCGGCGGGCTTCCGCTGGGCCCGAGGCGTGACAAGTCTGGCGCTGGACGGGTGGCCTCCCAGGCTGGTAGTGTGCTACTGGAATCCCCTGACTAGGTGCAGGTAGAGCCGGTGCCGATGCTGATGACGGTGCCGGTGAAGAACCTCTCAGGCACTCGATCCAGAAGTGGTCCTCCTGGCCACAGAGGAAACACCTGCCGCCTTGCTGCGGACACTGCTGTGGAATGTGAGGGCCACCACAGATCACACACTGAGGAGGTCGGCGACGATCAGATCCTCCTTCCTGCGCCGACGAGCCACGCCCTCGCGACTGGCTCCTAGGTTGTTTCGACAGCCTCCTAAAGTGCGTCTGACTCGCTCCCTCAACCGCGGGCCTTTTGCCCTTACCCTTATCCAAGCCCTCTCTCCGCTCCTGCACATCGGCCGCGCCGCTCTCCACAATGAGCTCGTGCTTACCACCTCCCGGTAGGTTTGGAGGTTGGAGGATTGCACAAACCGAAAGATCGATGGCCGCAGTCCCCGCTCAAAAATGCGGGCCTTGTCCTCGTCGTCCCTCATGACGAAAGGCACACAATGCAGAAGCCGAGAGAATTCCTTCTCGTACTCGGCTACAGTCCAATCCCCCTGGCGCATGCCGCGCAAATCCTTCTCCATCTATCTCTTGACACTGTCGGGGAAGTAATGCTCCAACAGAAGCTCCTTGAACTTCTTCCAGGTAATAGCCACAAGGTCGGTGTTGGGGTTGTCCTAAATATCCAACCACCAATGATAGGCCTCGCCGTCCAGGTGGTGAGTGGCGAGCCAAACTCGGTCTCTTTCCTCGACAAAAGTGTCGCGGAAGAGCTTGTCCATATGCATCAACCACTTCTCCCGATCTAGTGGTCGGCCTTCTCTCCGTCAAAAATCCTAGGATTGCACCTCCTGAACTCATTGAGGTGATCCATAAGCCGGTCCCGCTCCGTTCCCTCAACAATCGAGGGAAAAACTGCTCTCGCCGGAGGCACCTGAACTGGTGGTTCCACGACGCCCTCCTCCGGAGGTGTGACTGCGGGTTCCGCCCACGAAGAACCGGGTGCGGGGGACGGTGCCCTCGATGCAACGTCCTCAACAGGCACAGGTGGTGTAGGAATCTGGGCCTCCCTAGAAGCTGCCTGTTGCAGAAGGAGATCCTCAAGCCGCTTCATCCGTCTCTCCTGCCGACGCTCGGCATCGGCCTACTGTCGGGACGCCTTCGACTGCTGTGTCACCAAGTCAGTGAGGGCCGCAAGCTAGCTCCTCAACTCACGGACCTCGCCGGATCCGGAGGTAACGGAGGTCTCCACCTTCTCAAGATTTCGCATTATCCGCTCCAACTGATTTAGAGCTAGTCGCCGGCATATCACTAAAACATCATAAAAGCGCAAGTTAGTAAAACCCACGCTATCGGAACCCCACTCAAGCAAATAATACCCAAATCATGCGAAAGTAAGGAAGTGTTCTTTACTACTAACTCCCGATGTTACGTTGTCGGCCGCCAACGTAACCCTCCGCGAAGTTAGAAGCTATACTCTTCGATTAAACTCCAACTTTTTTGAGTTATAATAAAAACACAATCCTGATACTTTCGCTTACATGTCGAATAAACCTTGTCTCTCACGAGCATATTTTCTATAGTCCAACCGGCCTAAGGTTTGCTGGGTACACTAAAACTTAACTCTAGGCTCTTATACCAAAATAATCTATCACGCCACGGGACCGAGCGAAAGCTCGCCAGGTGCGTGTCCAGACCTGCCATATGCCTACAACATATAAGGCGTCTACGACAAAGCGATAAATAAAATAATAATAAATGAGCATCTTGGAGTATCAGAGCATACAACAACTAGATTCTAGAATAAGGAGGTAAATAAAGAAACTAATCTACTAACATAAACATAAAGTAGTACAACAACAAAACCCCAAATACAAGTGTTATAATATCCAAAAATGGTGGTCTCTATACATGGGTACAAAAACTCTCATCTTCTCTAAAATAAAAACAAAACGAGATATGAACCACCTATCGTAAAATCCCTCGCTAACTAGCTTGAAGCGATTCCTTTCCCGCGATCCCGAGCTTCTCCCGGAGTGGAAGGCTCTGTAAGAAAAACAACAAAACAGGGGGCATGAGAACTATTAAACAATAGTTCCCAGTGGGCAATTGTTGACCTCAGCGAAAATACACCACTAGGCTAAATGGCAAAAGTAGTCAGTTCCAACATTTAAATAGAATGTGCAACATGTATGCTAATCATGAATAAAGCTTGTAAACTATTATGCCTCTACTTAGCATCGATTTTGCATAAGTGTAAATGCTATTCTAACATGAAAATGTATAAGTATAAACAACACGATGTCCACAAGCACAACTAGTAAAATGTCATTGTTTACTACTTGTTCTCTAAATTCCACTTTTGCATTATAGTTCAACTTGTTCCAATCATATAGGACCTACACAAGGGTAGCCCGGCTTGCGCCGTGCCTAATGGTCCTGTAGTAGTCAACATTCCCACCCTAGGAATGAGCCTCCCCCACGGCATCCCTGTAACACACTGGACCTGGGCAAATTGCAAAGTTCGACTATTTGATTTGGGTTCCGAGCTTTTCCATACTTGGTGGAAGGTCGTCGATTGTATTCCGACCTAAAAAGTTTGAATTCTGGAATTTTGGACTTATTCCTGAGAGTTTAGCTCTCGGGGACCGGTCCCTAAGGGGAGAGACCGATCCCCGTAGCTTGGATTCGGTGGTTACGTAATGTAACCAGTCCCCAGACTGAGGGACCGGTTCCCGTACGCAGGATTTGCTGGAGGGTCCTGGGGGACCGATCCCTCAAGGGAGAGACCGGTCCCTCCACCCGAAAACTGCCCAGACTAGGGCAGTGCATAGAATGCAATGTTGAGGGGCCTATGTGGATATTGTTACCTGGGAGGGCTTTTAGGCCATTTTCTCCCTCTCTTTCCCTCACTTCCTACGCTCTCACACTCTCTAGAAAGAGAAGAAGAAGAAGAAACAAGAGGAGAAGAAGGAGAAGGAGAAGAAGGAGAGATTGCTTAGTGGACTTGGGACTTCTTCCTCAACCTCTCCTCTCACCCTTGGAGGCTTGAGCTTGCTAGTGGAGCTTTGTGGAGGATCAAACTTTAACCCTAGAGGATTTTGAGCTTGGTTTGGAGCATCCTAGAGGTATGTGACTAGTTTTCTTCCTCTAGATCCTAGTTTTGGAGTTTTAAACTAGATGAAACCCTAGATTTGAATTTTAGGATTTATTTTGGAGATTTTTGATTTGAGGGCTTTGGGGCCTAATTGATGGATTTAGAACCTTGGTTTAGGTTGGATTTGAAGGACTCTAACTCCCATTCGGAGATCGCGAGAGCTTCCTTCACACTTGGTGAGTTTTTCTCCACCTTAGCTTGAGATGGTTAATGATTGAGCTTTGTATTATTCGTAAGGTTCATTTGACTCTTGTTCCTACATCTTTAGGGTGCTAGGAGACTAGTGGGCATCTTCGTCAGAGCTTACGAAGAGTTACAAGAGTTGTGGTGGATTTGACTTCATGAAAATGGGACAAAATGGCCCTTATGCATTTTGTACTTGTCGTAATCTCAATTTGACATCAAATCCATGCTAAATAGAATTTATGTGAATTTTAGAACACTTAAAATGCATGCCTTATGTATCATAAAATTTTCACTCTATGTAGTAGGGTATTCTGGATTTTTAGCATGCATGTGAGAAGTGGTTCTTTTTGCGAGGTGGGTACTTGTCACGTACGATGAAAATGATTAGAATTATGCATTTATGAACATAATTATCATGCTTGGACATAGAGACCAAAAGTGTCATAAAGGGACACTTGGACTGGCAAACTATGAAACTGTTATCTGAGACTTAGTGATAGACCATTGACATTTTTTATATTCCATGTTAGAGACATGATGACATAGAGATAGGCCTATGAGAGATATGACGTATTCCATGTTGTTAGACATGAGGACTTGATACTTGAGACAGATCTTTTGGTTACTTGCCATTGTGCTCATTCACACATGCTTGTGAGGGTCGCTCCCTACAAGCCGGCACTCCGGAGATAACCATCGCGATACATATTCGCCGTGCGGGATTGGGCGCCGAGGTGGATTGCAGTGGGCTAGGCTCATCCCTAGGGTGGGGATGTTGACTACCACGGGGCCATTAGGCTCGGCACCGGCCAGACAGCCTACGGGTGGGTCTCAGGGCCAGACAGCCTTCGGGCGGGTCTCTTCAGATTTGACATTGAGCATTCATCTTGACATGTGGACATTGACTAGAATAGTAAACTGGACATTTTACTATTGCATTGTGGACTTTATGTTGGTTGCATATTCGCTCGTATTCTTGGTAGAATAGCTTTCTTACTTATGCTAAATCATGCTAAGCAGAGATACCATATGGTAGCAAACATTCATGCTCATTTACTTGTCGTATTTCTCGCTTTTAGCTATGATTGTTTATGTCACGCCCCGAGCCCTGCCTATTTGGCCGAGTTCGGGCGCATCGACAGACCGCCGAACGGACAGAGTTTCTCCTGTACGTCCTAGGCGTCGCAATCAATACAATGAACATTACAAGGGTTCCAACCAGGAATAGATATCAATCATGATTGCATAAGGAAAGTATCACAACATAACACATCCTATGTTATTACATGCATTCACAATAATACATTTACTTTACATCCAACTCCCAAATGCAATTAAGTTATTACATCATTTGCTTATTACAAATTGATACATTGTATTCTTTTCATTTTCCAAACCCCTAGGCTATGTCGACGGGGTATTGCTATCTCTAGTCTCTGGGTAGGGCGCTATCTATGGAGCTACGACGCGCCTTTCCTCGCCACGCCGCGCCGCTCACACGTCGAACCTGAAACATCCCAAAAACAAACGTGGGTGAGAACGCAGCAACCTCCATGTTCCCAGTGGTAACCAACCAAGGAAAGTCTCAGAACCGATAGTCAAGGAGGCACTGCAACATAGTAGTCCAAAACATCTACAGATATATATATCTAATGTAATTATGCAACTAACAAGATAAACATGCCTCGCGATATTCAATATAACTATATGCAACTGCACAGCGTTATACTAAACACTATTAGATAACTGTTGATCTACTTTAACTGTTGCAACTTTAGCTCTCTACCTTTATCACTAGCTTATAAGGTTTTCTATTCAACCTAAGTCGAGCCTAACCACACCACTCGGCTGAACTCAATCATCCGCGGATAGTCCGCGCACTAGCTCACATCAGCCTGCTGCCTTCACAGCTAACCAGCAAATCTGACTTAACATCTGGCGACTCATCGCATCGAACCTAACAACACTCAAGTCATACTTAGCCAATTTGGCGGCGAACTAATCGCAGGCCCGCACTACCCACAATGATTCAAGACGTGACTTATCAATCTGGCAGCCGACCACATCGCTCTTACCCAGCCAAGTTCAATTCAATCTAGCGGCATCATCCGAATAATCTAATGGGTCGGGAGAACCACACATACCCAATTCCAAGCTTAATTCTCATGCACTCTCCGCGCGAAGGAGAACCACACATACTCGATTTGAATCTATGCAAAGGCGAGGAGAACCACACATACTCTCAGTTAATGATTCGCTGCCATCTCTTTTCACCCGAAAATTTCCACTGCTCCATTGCGCCACATCAATTAGGATTCGAAATCCACTTCAATATAGCTTAGTGTTGGTTTCAACCCTATACTATTGACCTATCAGTCAAATGTCCTTCTTCACGCCTAGGCGCTCCAATTGACCGTCTAAGTTTCAACGTTCTATCATATAACCTAAGTTACTTAACTCTAATTCAATCCTAACCTATTCCTTTAAACACCTAGTTTAAGATGCGCACTCATGATTCATCTAGGTCAACAACACAACGTCATTGTCATTCATGTCCAACCTATTTTTTATAATACATAGGCTTAGATGCCACTTTACTTGTCAATAACACTATGTTTTAGATTCATCAGATCTAGTTCACATTGACTCCTAGATCATTCACCAACCTATGTTCTTTAACACTACGTTAGTGCCAACTCGATCTACTTGACATCCTAATTGTCACCTCGATCTCACTGTACACATAATCTTATCCAACATGCCTCATTATCACACATATGTATTAATATGCATTTCAATTCAACTAGCAGTTTCTTATCATACTTAACATGCACATCTACCATTTAGTCATTCGAGACCCTAATGTCATACAAAAACATGCTTTTCATTCTTGCACTTATATTTACAACATGCATCTTCTAGTTACATGCATATAATACTATTCTTTTATATGCATACTACTTTTAACGCATTTACATCATATCAGCATTACTAGCATTACATTATTATCCAAAAAAAAATGGCCGCATCTACTCGCACCTACGTACTTGCTCACCTAAACGGCATTCTACTTAGCATTCACATTAACATGCTTGTTTAACACTTAATATCATCACCGACGGAATTCTTAATATCTTTCAGACATAAGCGCGACCTACGTCGCTTCGTAACCACAACCAACCCTTAACTTACTCTCCGATTGCTTGTATCACTTGCCAATCGCCGCACCGCGACACCGTGCCCGGTTTCGCTCGAACTCCACTCGCGGACCACCAACAACAAATCTCGCGATTTGCGATCCGAAATAAAATACTCGGTATGTGGCCACGGTGCTTCAAATCCGTTTTCATGATTTACGACGTCCGCCTCGCCCTCACAGACGGAAACGAACCTAAACCGTGCCAATTCTTTAAATAACTTCGCAACGGCTAGACCAATCGCCGAACCAAACTTCGCGAAGAGGAGCGTTCCGTTTACTCTACAATAGGTTAGGAAGAGGTCAATTAGATCAAACCTCATATTTCCAAAAATTGTATTTTGAGCCGCTAAGGCTTCATCTTTCGCAAGAATCAACTAAAATTGATCCTAATCTACGTCATTTATCTCTTATCTTAGGCAGCTAGGATCCATAAATCATTCTTAATAGATTTATAAATGAAGCTCTTAAAGATCTAGCCAAAAGGTTTCAACAAAATTCATTCAAGTCCTATTTAGAACTAGGCAAGAAATCATTAAATCGATCCGTGATTAAAGCAACAATCAATCTCTTTAGCATGCTAAATAGCTCTAAATCCATTTCTGAAACTTAAAAACGCCAAACTACAAAGAGATTACCATTAAAAGGCAATCAAAGCTTAACCTTCAAAGCTTGCTCTCAATGAAGGAAGAAGCAATGGATGAATAAATCTACCTTTGAGCTCCAATCTCCAACAAAACCTCTCTTTTGGGAGAGCATTTAAGAGAGAAAGAGGGTTTTCTCCCTTATCCTTTCCATGCGTGATGTATGAGTGTCGTGTGCGTAGTGTGTGTGCCGGGCCTGAAGGGAGGAAAAAGAAGCACTCAGCTTCTTATACACTTATAGCCCTCACACTATTCACTCTAGGCATTGTAGCAGTTCGAAATAGTTTGGAGGCTCGCCTTGCTGAATGTCCGTTTTCAGCTCAAATTTGACAGGTCAGGCTCAGTTTAAAGTACATGATAAGAATATATTTTAAGTTTTCAGTTTCGACCACCAATTTGGTCACGAAACTGTGCGAACTGTAATCTTTTATGCCAGATAACCCTCAGATTTTATTCTCATCTTACGGGTGTCATCTAGCCACAAAAAAAGAAAAATATCGAAATCTTAAATCTACGCCCCATAAAAAATATTTCTGACATTCGTCTTCCAAATTTTCCCTAAATTTCTGACACTGCATATTTCTGCTAATCTTATCTCCCGTGTCTTACAGAAAATTCTAAATCTTTAGTTTCGCTCCGATTTCAGCCCAGGTCATTCCCAACTTAATTTCACTTCTCTAAATCCAATAAAAATAGTATCTCATACTTTTTAATTTATTTTTTCTTTTATATTTAAAATCCCGGTAAAGTTAATATTCCACCGCGCACTCACCTGAACCGGATTTAAAATATAACACCAAACTTCATAGTTTTTATAAGTCCGGTACTTAACAGTTTACACTACAAGGAAATATTATATAATATAAGAAGAGACAAAAACTGGTCGTTAAGATTGATTTCCTGTTGTTAAAAGCATAATAGAACGGTCATAAAAACCGCCGCCAACCGTTCGTTATTGCATCATCGTAAACAAGTGTTAACGACCTGATAAACGTAACCGCCGTAAGTTAACAAAAGCCGATGTGAACCTTCCCGTCGTTAATGATAGTATTAATCAAACGAACTCAAAACTTATCCAGTAAACAACCAATTTACCGACGTCAGTTGAGATTTATAATATAAATTTACCAATAACATAGCATCGCAATAGCGACAATGTTTTCTCCGGCTAACAAAACATATTCCCATTTCATAATTAAAATTTTAAAGCGTTATTATAAGGGGGGGGGGGCGGGGGGACAGTCTCCATTCCTAAATAACAAAATTAATATTTATATTTATAATTCAATATCTATTATTTAAATTCTACATGATCTTCTTTCTACATTCACAAATCATGTAAAAACCCCAAAGTTCCACAACAAGAATTGAACCTCGTTTTCAAAATTATAATAGCTTTCATAATAATATACCTAGTAGCGATTCACGAAATTTAAACTTAGTTCTGAATTATCCATACACTACATGTGTGAAATCCAATACAGCTATACATGTTGAAGGAGGTCACCAACATATTACATATATACATTTATCCAAAAGTTATAGCAATGAATTATAATTCATAACGTAGTTTCAAAAAGCAAACCAAAAAGTACATAATTCATAAGCTGCACTTCATCTGCAGCTCATATTCCTTTGCCCAAAACTGCTCAAACATACAGCTACTACAAGAGAAAATACAAACAGAAAACAAATTTAATAGTTCTAACACAAAAAATATATAAATTTTATCGATAAAGAAAATAGCAAAGCAAATTAATCTTTAATAAAACATAAGTAACACCATAAAATTAACATTGTGAACCATCTTTATAAAAGCTTGCATTTCAACTAAAACTGATATTTAAATGCTATGAATACACCCAACAAGTTTTGCAATATCACTAAACTGATAGTAAATCAAGAATAACCCTAACAATTTTGCAAAGAGCCTATACTTTATAGTGGAGTAAACAAAGAAAAAACCATCTCTCTAAGCTCTGACCTCTCTCAATATATACATATCAATCTCAACATTTTACGAAAGAGTAAGAAGATTCATAACGAGTAAAAAAAATAAGCAACTCATGTGGTTAATTCCGCTCACTTAAGCTATGACATATTGATTGCCCATATTGAATGAAGGTGGAGAGTGTTTGATTGTTGACGTTGAAGCATTTACCTTACTCATTCTTACTGTCATTTCTTCAGTTTCATTCATGCGATTCCTGATGACTGATTTTCTCTTTTGACCTTATCACGAAGTTTAGCTTGAAACGCCTCACCTTACCATTAATCCTCATAGCATTAGGTTTTTTTTCAACCCACCACATAACAAACTACATATCCATGACATGCGGCCCAAAGGCACTTTTCAAACTAGTCGACTTTGGATAAGGAGGGCTCCAGCTTGTTGTAACTTCAACAATTAATCGCACAAAAAATAATACAATAAGTAATAGAAAATGAGTATCGTATCTAATTAAGAAGAATTGAGTATACAAAAATAAATTATGTACAACATACGTACATATCTTTAATTAGCTGTCTTCGTTCATCTAGCTTGTCAACCTTTTCTTGCTCAAAAATAAGTTCCAAGCTTTGGCGTTGACCAACTTTTCCTCCTTTAAGAAAACAAATAAACACAACAAATTTCATCATCATACATAAGAATTTGAAATATATAATTGTAAGATCTTAAGTACCTTTTCCATATACTGTCGAATTGCTTTACTACCCTGTACGTGAGCATACTTAATTTTGCCCTATTCTGTTAGAGTTCGTTTAATGCTGCCTATTATTTAAGATAGATAGTAACTGAAAATTAGGTTAAGTATAAATAAAATAAAGAAGCAAATGTCGACACAACATAAGTACAACATAGCCATAATAATTTTCACCATTGAAAAATTCTGTTTAACTAGCCATCTCCCCAATCCTCTACAACACCTTCACGAATTTTGTTTTAAGCATTTTCTTGTACAAGTCTAGAAGGCTTCACACAATTTGCGATGGCAGAATCCCCCCTCCACTTATTCCACACAATCATCATTATGCCGCAAAATATCTCAGATAATCCTCCTATTTTCTCATGCTTAAAATTTCCTTAAAGTTATTCACAATACCAGAACCATATGTATATAAGTAATTTAAATCGCGAAGATAGAATATATTTTATCAATTTACATTCAGGCATTCTTATTCTTAGGGAAATAGAAACTCATACTTATAGCCTAATACATATATACAAAAGACTGCATATTCAACTTAATGTAAAAAAACTAGCCTATCATATAACCATTCAGCATTCTGCATATATAATACTAGACCTACATATATACATCAGCATTCTCAATATATAATACTATTACTCCTAATAAAATTAGCCATTCTTATTCATAAAAACTAGTACTGCATATAATAACCAAAATAGACTGCATACTATCAAATAAACTGCATATAATACAAAATAGACTACAAGTACTAATCAGCCTGCATATATAACAAAATAGACTATAGACTATAGACTAATTAGCCTGGGCATATATAATACTAATAATCCGTACAAGTATGAAATTTCTATTAACTTCATATAGAATATCATATACTCAACTTAATATCAACTCTGAAAAATTTACCTTACGTCTACAGCGGCCACATATGTTTCTTTCTACTTCAACAATCGATTTCCTTCATGTGAGTGCACTCCGTAAGGACAAATGTTGCGACATCACGGCACACATTCTTCCCAAATTCTTGAAAACTGCTTTTACTGATTCTTTCCAACAACGCGACTGTTGTTTATAAAATTTCACTTCCACTTTTTTACCACTTTTTTAGTTTTGCAACTTTTCTACACTTGTTTTTGCCTCCACGTTCTCTCTATGAGACTATAGTATCTAAAGAAAGTGAAAAGCATATATAATACGAAGAATTGCATTCTATCTAAATTATGATTCTAAATTTTTTTCATATAGAATGCATACATTATGTAAAAGTTGAGAGTTCACCCTGTATTCCTTAATTCTTCACCATTGGCTCTACATCTGAGGGGACAATAGACATCATTTGAATGCATAAACGGTGTCTCAACAGGTGGTGTAACATCATTGACAGACTAAAGTGTACATTGTGATGCCAAGCCCAAAAGAATGAAAGGAATTTTAAAGCCCTTGTACGCGTGCCCCTTATACTCAATCTCCCCGGTTGTAATAACTATCTTGTCAACTCTAGGCTTGAAAGTATAGCCATTTCGTGATTTTTGTTGGTTGCATTTTTTACCTGTGGCAAATTAAATATAAAAAGAAAAAAAAGGCGAACATAAATAGTGTCAGAAATGTTGAAACGTTATTCCCAAAATTACTTCATAAAGCATAATCAAAAAAAATTACGTAATAAAAATTTCATAAATAACAATTTAGTTATTACAAAGTACATTCGGATATTAACTTCTTATGATTTTTGTTTCTTCTCTCTTTCTTTTGTAAAGTTATAAAATCAAATAAATCCCTCTGGCTCCATATCTTTCGGCAATATCCAAATTGACTTCATCATCCATCATTTTGTGATGTAGATGCACGCATTGATGGAAATGAATGATTCAAATTGTTGATATGCCTCAAACCCTATTTTTGAGATCATAGAATCCTCCTCCATCTCTAAAGGACATCTCATCATATGTCAACCAAGTTGATCTTCTGTACAATATTCCAACCTTTATTACACATTGTCAGCTGCATCAAAATATTCGATGACTGATTGGCCAATACAAAAGGTTCATATTGTTTTCAAAATAATCTTCGGCAATTAACACTAATATGCCCATATTCATCTATTTCACTTCCTTTTTCTTTGTTATATTATATCGCACCTAATTACATCGAAACAATATACTCGATCGACTACCAAATATTTGGTAATTGCAATATCTCCGTAAGCCCCAACAGTAGTCCTCTTCTTTCAGTTTCACTACCAATAATCATCAAGCTACAACCACTCCATTGTTTTTGTGTCCTTAGGCCTTTGTCAATATCTTCTATCCGAAATCTAATCCATTTATTAGATAATCCATTATACAACATTTCGCATATTCTGTAGACCACTGAACAAAAGAAAGTAAAGTCTTCATACTCATTGTTGTCCTGCTTATGAAATCTGTGCAACCTACAAGCATTAATGTTATAATAGAAAATACTTAGGATTGATAATATTACATGAAATTTATAGAAAATTCAATAAAATTTATATTTTTACACTGGATTTAAACCACTCATAAATTTTTATCAAATACTTCCTAAGTTCCCTCCCACTTTTAATTGAGAACTGACTGAATCAATAAAAAAAAAACACTTAGCTTGTGAAGTTCCCAAATAAATATAAAAATGCTAAAGTATATAAAACATTAATGTCGTAATCTAAACTTGGTTGAACTTCAGGCATTTTCAAGAACAATAAATATGTGCTTGCTTGAACTCTATTTGTATTCCAAGTCACGTTAGTACTAGCTCCTATCGCTCTCCCAGGTTGACAAAAGATAAAATAAAACCTTATTGCATTTCGATATCTCGATCAATCATAATTCCTCTCATGGCGATAAACTTTGTCTCAATGCCATAATATCTTGAGCAAAATAGTCATACATTCTTCGAATATAACGCTTCTGCAATCGAACCCTCTGACAACCTCTAATTGCGTATATTATCCCTTTGAGTATACAATATGTTCTATAGAAATACAATTGATCTATATTGGTCTAGGCCACAATCCCTACCCTCAATTTCCTAAATGAATTGGTAAATGTAACATAATCATCCGAAACCTGAAGGAGCAAAACTCTTGTCCTCTACATTACAAAATCACTAGGAACTCGGCCTCAAAATCCTGATCAAATCATCCATTTTAGTGTCTTAGAACACCACACGTGAAAACGAAGATAACTCAATAAGTGGTTCCAAAAACTGCTTTAGACGCAAGATCCAGTATTGCAATAAGAAGAAGGTTTGCAAATAACATGACAATCATGACTTTTTCAATCCTGAATATATTGCTCTTTAAGGTTCACAGCAGTGAGATATATTCGACGAGTACCACAGGAACCTCAATTGTTAAAGAAAACAAAAACGTGTGCTTTTTCTTTGGACACAATGTATGGGAAGCATTAGTGGAATGCCAATTTGTCTCCTTTCTAACAACTGATGTAATCAGGCCTTATACTTCATGTGCTTGCAAACTCCAAGAACGAGATTCAATAGTGTCTCTATTCGTTTTTTCATTAATATGTCATGATGGTAACCAAAGTATGCTAATCACGTTATGTTCTCTTCAATTGTGCGGTTTTTCTTTTTTGGTGTTAATCTAAATTATTGCACAACGAATAAGAGTCTTCCAATATGGTAAGTTCAAAAAATATACCTTTTCTTATTCCCAATTATCACCCTACAACACTATGTCATATTTTTTGTCTCTTGTGGCATATTTGGTTAAGAAAAATCCCCTCAAGATCTTGCATGTACACATCTCTCGGACCTTACTGCAAATGCGAGGTTCGAGTGATATGGTTGTGTTTTCGAGCTTTCCCACATTTGGTGAAGGTCGTAGACGTGTTTCCGCGATCCAAAAATTTCGAAAAACCGCTGAGTTCTGGCCGTTCCTGAGAGTTATTCAACTCTCGGGACCGTCCCCTGAAGGAGGCGATCCCATCCCAGTGACAGTGTTGTGTCAAGCGCCTGAGGCAACTCGGTCCCTGGCGGGCTGGAGACCCGGTCCCGAGCGCGTCGCTCCGTGCAGTGAGAACGGTCGATTCCGGGAGAGACGCAGTTCCCAACGTTGGTTTCTCGGTCGCACGAGAGACCGTTTGCAGGGAAGACCTGGTCCCTCTGGGCGAAAAACTACCTAAGCCAGGCTGTTTGCAAATATTTGAGTTTTTGAGGGGCCTCTCTAGATTTGTTGCTCTAAAGGTCTTTAAGACCATTTCATTCTTCCCTCCTCATTTCTCACCTCTCCCTTACAGCTTCTAGAGAGAGCCAAAGAAAAGAAGAGGAGAAAACCGAGGAGCTTGACTTGACGGACTTGGAGCTCCAAATCCCTTTCTCTCCTTTCCACCCTTGAAGCTTGGAGCTTGCTTGTAGGCTTGTGTGACAATCTTCCAAACCCTAGAAAATTGGACTTTTTTGAGGCACTAAAAGTTAGTACTTGATTCTACCCTTTGATATCCTTGTTTGGTAGATTTTACCTTTTGGACACCCTTAAATGGGATTTTTAGGTTATTTGGGCTTTTTGATCTAGGGCTTTGAGCTAGATTCTTTGGTTTAGAACCTTCGCTTGGATTGGATTGAAAGGATTCTCGCTCTCCTTGAAGCTTAGGAAGCATTTTTACTACTTGAGGTGGTCTTTGCCCTTTTTGCTCTAATTACATTTGACTTATGGTTAATACGTAATGCCTGTTTATCTCTTCGCTCATTTCACTTTTAAGGTATTTAAGACTCGAGGACAATCCCGTTCGGCGAATCGAAGGAGCCGCGACGGTTCGGTGGTTGACCTAGCCAACACAAATGAGAAAAATCTCTATGTTATCATTATTAAGTGTGTAAAAATCAATAGCAAGCATAATCATGTTAGATACATTTACTTATGAAATTTAGAATGCTTAAATGCATATGTAATTAAATAAATTTTGGACCTCTATGTGGTCGAGTGCATCATGTGAGATACTACATCCTAGTTCGCCATTTGAACTATGATTTCACATTATAAATTGACATTGCTATATGGCTTAATCTTTAGCCAATCGTGACATCAAGACCCTAAATAAGTCCATAAAGAGGCTTGGGACTTGTACCACTTGTAAAATTGGGCTAATGTCAATAAAGGACATTAGCTCGGTCCATGCGAAATCTAGTGATTAGTGCTCATTGAGAGAAATTGAACCATGCTTGTAACTCGAAATGTCTAAGTGTCATAAAGGGCACTGACTTAGTAAATATGAAGAACTTTCACATTGTGACATACACTAGATCTTCATGATGCTAGTGCACTATTGCCCATGTTAGAGAATTGATAACTTGGATACATTAACATTGACTCTTGCTTGTTTGCTCATTTTGTGCCATTCGCCAGCTTGTTGAGGGTTCGGCTCGCATACAAGCCAGCTACTTAT
>NC_033642.1:3728314-3793987 GCF_001540865.1 Ananas comosus
GCTTAAGGGTTGGTTTCAAACCCTATAGTATTGACCTATCTAGGTCCAATGTCCTTTTCACCCTAGGTCCAATTAACTCTAGGTTCAACGTCTCTATCACATAACCTAGGTTTACTTAACTCTAGGTTCAATCCATAACCTATGTCCTTTAACACTAGGTTAGATGCCACTCATGATTCATCCTAGGTTCAACAACACTAGGTTCATTGTCATTCATGTCTAACCTATATTTTATACACTAGGCTAGATGCCACTTGAACTATGTTCAATAACACTAGGTTAGATGCCACTCGATCTAGTTCACATGACTCTAGATTCATTCACAACCTATGTTCTTTAATACTAGGTTAGATGCCACTCGATCTAGTTCACATGACTCTAGATTCATTCACAACCTATGTTCTTTAATACTAGGTTAGGTGCCACTCGATCTACTTGACATCCTATTGTCATCTCGAGTCTACATGTACACGAATCTTATCCAACATGCTCATTATACACATATGTATTAATATGCATTCACTTACTAGTATGGTTTCTTATCATATTAACATGCACATTACATTTAGCATTTCTAGACTATATCATCAACATGCATTTCATTCTATGCATTACATTTACTTGCATCCTTCTAGTTTACATGCATATATATAATCTTTTATATGCATCTACTTTAGCATTTACAACATATCATGCATACTAGCATTACATTATTATCATGCATTACTAGCATTACATTATTATCATGCATTACTAGCATTATGTAACTTGCTCACTACGTATTTCTACTTAGCATTCACATTAACATGCATTGTTTAACACTTATATGCATCAACACGAATTCTTAATATTCTTAGACATAAGGGCGACCTAGTCGCTTCGGTAAGCACAACCCACCTTAACTTACTCTCCGATTGCTTGTAGTCACTTGCAATCGGCCGCCCGCGACACCCGCGACCCGGTTTGGCTCGAACTCTCACGCGACCACCAAAACGATCTCCGATTTGCGATCCGAAAATTAAAGTTCTTCGGTTATGTGCCACGGTGCTTCAAATCCGTTTTCATGAGTTTACGACGTCGCCTCGGCCCTCCAGACGGAAACGAAGCCTAAACGTCCAATTCTTTAATAACTTCGCAACGGCTCGACGAATCGCCAAACCGACTTCGCGAACGCGTTCGTTTACCTAGCAATTAAGTTAGAGAGAGGTCAATTTAGATCAAACCCTCATATTTCCAAAAATTGCATTTTGAACCCTAGGCTTCATCTATTGCAAGAATTAATTAAATTGATCCTAGATTCTAGCATTTATCATTTATTTAGCATGCTAGGATCCCAAATAAATTATTTCTATGGATTATAAATGAAGCTTTAAAGATCTACCATGAGAGGGTTCAAAAAACTCATTTCAAGCCCTAGGTTTACAACTAGGCAAGAAATCATTAAATCGATCCATGATTTAAGCAACAATCATCTCTTTAGCATGCTAGATTAGCTCTAAATCCATTCTTGAAGCTTAAAACCCAAACTACAAAGAGATACCATTAAAGGGCNATTCACAATAAATACATACAACAAGAATATGCATGCCTTTTCATTTAACGATACTTAATTAAGCACAAATGAGAATTTCTCATTGTGTGACTAGGTCAAATCCACCGAACCGTCGCGTAGGGTCTTGATTTGCCGAACAAAGTTGTCCCCGAGTCTCAAAATACCCTAAAAGTATTGAGCGACAAGATACACGGGCATTACGATCATCTTATAATATCAAACATTAACCTAGAAGCAAAAGGGGTCAAATCTCACCTCAAGAGAAGAAATCTCTTCCAAATCTCTAAAAGAGAGCTAGAACCCTTCCACTCCAAGCCCAAGGAAGGTTCTAATCCAATCAATTTAGGTCCAAAGGCCCTAGATCAAAAATGCCCAAATATAAGCCCTAAAACCTCATCTAGGGTTTCATCTCAAGGAAAACTCTATAATTCAAATCTAGAGGAAAAGATCTAGTCACTTACCTCTAGAAAACTTCAAACCAAGCTCAAAGTCCTCAAACTTCAAGGATCGTCCCTTAACCAAGCATAAACCGAAGCTCCAATGGTGGGAAAAGCCTTCAACACCCAAAAAGGAGCAAAAAGAGAGGCTTTAATCTCTCTAAATCTAAATAAAACCAAAGGAATCAAAAGGGAGAGTGTGGAGGGCTCCCTTACCCTTCTCTTGCTGGTCCCAAGCTCAGGAGAAGTCCCAAGGGCGTGGGGGATACATATAGAGAGCCACAATTGCGAAAAATTCCCTACAGTTCAAATTGTTCAGATTCTGCCAAAGTGTACCGGTACATGGGAAAGTGTACCGGTACACATCCTACGAAAATGCAAACCCGAGGCTCGGGTTTGAAATTCGCCATAAGTGTACCGGTAGAACCATCAAAGGTGTACCGGTACAAAATGTGTACCGGTACAGCCATCGACCTGTCACCGGTTACACCTCGTGCAGAATGCAATCCGAGGGTAGCCTAAGTCCAACTCTTTAGTGACCTTAGCGCTACATAAAATACTACAATTCTCGGGATGCGAGCCATAGGTCGGAACACTGTCAACGACCCACCAGAAAGTCTGAAAAAACTTGGGATACTGTCCAAACACTCGAACCTCGCAATTTGCAAAGGTCCAGTGCGTCACAGTGGGCGCTACCGAACCGAGTATGCAAGCGTATCTCCACTGAGCTCAATCAGGCTCTCACAGGCTATAATCAAGTAAACAGGGTCCAACTGGTCTAACAACCAAAACTTACGTGCCCTCGGCACAATATAATGCAAAACCCGCAATCTGGGTCCACCGTCAAGCCCGACGGCACCTGACAGTCCGAAACAGCCTAGACACTGCTGTAAAAATAAGCTCGGCATCTCCGCACTAGCGTAACTGCATTCTACACTATCCCGGATATCTACCGCCAACAAACTGCGGTGATACAGATCTACTATAGCTCCTAAGCTTTCAGCGTATCAAATGCACACAACAGTGTGGATACTATCCGCGACAGCTCCCGAAGCTATCTGAGTATCAAATGCGCACTAACAGCGAGGATACGAAGCACAATAACTTCAGAAGCTATCTGAGTATCAAATGCGCACTAACAGCGTGGATACGAAGCACAAAAACTTAAGGAGCGAACAGAAAAGATAGTGTAGAGCCTACAGTTGAATATTATCCAAGCTCGGCATCCCGCCCGAGTGTAAATACATTCTAAACTACCCTGAGTATCCATCGCGCTGAAACTGCAGTGATACAAACCAACCCCGGTTCTTAGAGCTAAATCAGGTAGTATAAGCATATGACAGGTCAAATCGCTGATTTTCTCCTTAGTCAAATTCCAAGTCCAACATGTATAATTTATCTGATTACTACAGCATACTCCAAATTCAGATTTTATTTATGTCACGCCCCGGGACCGATACCAATTTGGGCCGGCCCGGGCACGTTAAACAGACGTCGAACGGACAGAGTTTCCCCTGTCCGCCCAAGGCTCATCACCCGTACATTTTCAAGTAGAGAAAAGCACTAGCGGAAACATACACAAACGGCTTACACGAGGGTAAGCAATAGCCATGAGTGAAAGAAAGGAAACTAAACATCTACACAAGTACTATGATTCTCTTTTGATCACATACATATATCCATTTCATCAAACTTGTATATTCGTAAAGTCTTTACATTTCATTACATCACTTGCATCATTTCTTTTTACATCACATTGCATCAAAATAAAGCTTTACATTCTTTTTCTTTACTTTAAACATCTTCAAGTACAAAAGATAACAATAGGGTAGCTACTACCAAAATATGAATAACCCAACTCCGGTGGCCTCTGACTATGGTGCGATACCTTTACCACGATCGCTTGCCGGCTCGCTCGGTCCCGGCTTTGTGGAAATGGTAGGATGAGAACTACAACAAAGTTTTCAGTGGGTTCGACCCCAACCTCACCGACTTTCCCACTAGGTCTAACTCAGGCATAATAGAAAGAATAAGCAGATAAGTAACCAACTATACAAATGCAGCTAATATGCCTGAACAATGCGATCGATAAAGATGCTCAATATAAACTCATGAAGAATGCATGGTCTTTGTTCTTTGTTATTTCGTTCAATCTCAAGGCTAACCCGGGGGTATCGCCTCATTAACTCACAACTCAAATCCATGATCGCGGGCCCTCAGCTTCCTCCCGCTAGGACCGTCCTCTGAGTAACTCAACCCAGTGATGACAAACTTCGGAGCGCATCACCCAAGGGGAGCTACCACCCTCGAGTAAGGACTTATAGTGAGTATGATCAATCCTTAACTCTAAGGATATTCAGTTCAATCTGTTCTTCAACTCTAAGAAATTATGCACAAATGACCCTTAGCTCTAAGGTTGAATGTCATTGTGTCAATCTCATGTTCTTTGCATTCTTTATCTTTAACCATGTCACTATACTAACTCTAGTGTTCTTTACATTCTTTACTATCATTCATGTTATACATTAACTCTAATGTTCTTTAATGCCACACTTTGATACTAACTCTAGCCATTATTTTTTATGTCACACTTTTGATGCTATCTCTAGCATTTATCGTTCTTTACGACTCACTTATTCACTTGATGCATCACTTTTCTTTTTGATGTCATACACTAACTCTAGTGTTTTTATACAACTTTAGGCTATCTTTAGCTTTCATTCTCAACATTTCATTGTCCTCATGTCATATGTCACTTGTTCTTTAACTTTACCAAGTTCTCTTCATCATTCATGCACATATAGGGTTATTACATTCTTATTGGTTCTCAACCATCTAATGATGCACTTGAACTCACAAAATGCAAACATTCACATACTCATAATCTCATTACCCTACTATGCATGCAACAATATACTCATCGATACTCAAAAAGTGACACATTAGACATAAAGGAAATTCCAACAAGTTTGGATAGCACCACCCACCTCATAGGCGTATTAGGATGTTACGGTGATTTTCTTAGAATTTTTAGCCTCTTAGTTTGCTACCTGCGGCAAAACGAAGCCCTATTTGGCCATTTTGCTCATATCTTTACATAGGCTTTTCGTAACGTCAATTCGAGCGCACCAACACGTCGGAAATACCCCCAATTAGGTTTTTAGAGGGTCAATTTTACTTTGAAATCCTCCCGAGCAAAAGCCCCAATTTGGGTGCCCTATCTCCAACACATACACAAAACCTAGGGTTTGATCTCATTAGGAAGCAAAAAAAGCTTCAATCTACTCTAGAGACTCCATAAAAACAATCCTTAGCTCAATTCAAATCCTAGTTTGGATTCTACCATAGGGTGAAGTTCACCTCTAAGCTTCATCACATATACCCAAATCATGGTTTTGATCTCAACAAGAAGCAAAAGATAGCTCCAAATACTCAAAAGGTTCTATTAAAACAATTTCTAGGTCATTTGGTTCTCATTCTAGGGTTTTATCATGAATAGGGTTCAAGCTTACCTCAAAGCTCTCCTTTCTTTGTGCTAGAGGTGAAGGAGAGGGAGTTGCTTCACTCCTTCTTTTTCTTTTCCACCTTCCTTCTCTTTTTCTTCTTCTTCTTTTCCTTTCTTTTCCTTTCTTTCTTTTTCTCCTTCTCGTCTTCTAGAGAGAGAAAGAGAGGAGAGAGTGTGTGAGAGATAGGGCCCTCATAACCCCTCAACATAACCCATGGGTTGCAAAAATACAGATAGGCCCTTCAACTTTCACTCTATTCACACTGCCCAGACTGGGCATTTTCGGGCTGGGGGGACCGGTCTCTCCTTCAGGAACTGGTTCCCGTAGCTCCTCCCCGCAGTCAGCAGGGCTCCCGCGCGCAATGCGACCGGTCTCTCTTTGGGGGATCGGTCTCTCGGGGACCGGTCTCTCCAGCAGGGACCAGTTCCAAGAGCTTGATCTCTGGGACTTAGCCGATTTCCCCCTTTTCTCATCTTTCACACGTACGAGAACCGATCTCTCCTTCAGGGACCAGTACCCGAGAGCACAAAACCTGCAGAATGCAGATTTTTGATTCTTTAGCTCTCGGAAACCTTCCACAATGCACTTTTGATTCTTTTAACACCTTTGGACTTTCCGAAGTGTACCATCCTCGCACTTTGGTCAATTTGACCAAGTTCATTATTTATTTTTCAAATTCTCGGTATATTACAATTTAATATGCTAATCAATGAACTCGAGCTAAATATGATATATAAAAATCAAAATTATACATGTCTACTATGCATATGCTTAGGAGGCAAAACCGATGATAAACATACCTTCGTGCAACTCCACAGCAGTAAGAGGGTTCGAATGGCTTGAAGCCTCAGCCGAAATCACCCACAATCAGCAACTGAGATACAAGAAGGATCTAAAACCAAAATCCATCAAAATCCATCAAAATCCACCTAATTTCAGCACCTAAGCTTAAATTGGCTCAAATACAATACTAACTTTACCTTTCCAAACCCAAATCAGGTGTAGCAAAGTCCCAAAACCAATAAACCAAGATGGAATATCACCCTCTGGTCCAAACTCAATATCCTCCAAAGATCTGAACACAAAAGCATCAAAGTTGCATCAACAACCCCAAATTTCAGCACTTAAGCTTAAACCAACAACTCTAATGTCAAAACTCACCTATCAATCCCCAAATTCTCAATTCAGATGATGAACACCATCCAAATCAGTAGGAAAATGGTGGCACAACTTCCACTGGCCGAAATTCCAGCTTTCTCCACGAATTGGTCCATAACAACCAAAGAAACTCAAATTCAAGACCAAAACATCAACAGCAAAGAAAAACCCAAAATCGACCAAGCTAACCTCAACCAAAATCTGTAAAATTGAGCTTCACGGATTTCTCTTGAAGTCTAGAATCCAACAAATCAAGTTTTGTGGAAAAAGGAGCTTCCTACGTCGCACACGAGCCGAAACGCTGACGGTCGCTGCTGGAAAACTGCTAGAACATCACTCCTCAATGTAGAGAGTGAGCAATTTGGGGAAATCGGAGTAATTTGAGGTGTTAGATGCAATTCTAAGTCTTCACTGTGAAGAGAGGGAGAAAAGAGGTCACATGGGTCGAGTTTTCCCTATTTATAATGTGCTGGAAGGGTGCAAAAAGCCTCAGGAATAAATGCTGCTAAACTGCACTATTGCAGAAAAACTCAAGATCTGGGCGCCCTAAACCCATTTATGAGCACCCAGAACTTCCAGCCTGCACAAAACAGTGCCTCGGTTCCTCCGTCCGACGGTCTGCTACACCGCTATTTGGTTCCGGCATATCTCACCTACCACACCCCACGTGTCAATACAATCGATATTTTCAAAGTAAACTTCCGGACCCACATCTGGGCGCCCGGAACATAAGATCTGAATTGGCTTCCAGTTCTGTTCAAATCAGCACTCAAGTTATGGGCGCCCTAAACCCAAGTTCTGGGCACCCTAAACTGGAGCACTCAAGATCTGGGCGCCCTAAACCCATTTCTGGGCACCTTAAACTGGCAAAACTTCAGTTTTGCTTATTTGAATGCGCCGAGTCCATTTTTACATCCATTTCGTGCAGAAACGACTCCGACTCAGTCCGACACTCTCCAGATATGTCGACCAGTCACTAGTACTGTAGCAAATCCTATCCAAACCTCTGGAACACTACACTTTACTGACTATTGATTTTTCTTTGAGCCAACTTTTGCAGGTTTTTTTCAACTTCTACAACTCTAAATTTCATTGTATCTATAGTTGCTCCTACTATTGTTGTTTCAACTGTTTCTACTTTTATTTGTTTGTTATTTAAAATTTTTTAATTTTTCTTATGTATTTACTATTTTGTCTTTCTTTAACTTCTTTTACAAAATCTCAAATATTTTTTCAAATTATCTATACATCAAAAATTTTTTTCTTATAGTTTTATTTTTTTTTTCTCTTTATTTTTTGTTTATGTTTGAAGTATGATAGTAACGAAAATAGTCGAATATTATAATTTAAAGAAAAGGAAGAAAAAATTTTAATATAAAAACTAAAGTTAAATATCGAATATTATCTATCCGCCGCAACACGCGGGTCACTACACTAGTATATAATAAATATATATTTTAAATCTAAATTTCAATTTTAAGTCATAATATTTATTTTCAAATTTTAAACTTCAAATTTTAAAATTTTTAAATCTCTAAACTCTATGAAATTAATTAATTAATTTTATTCATAATTAATTAAATATATTATATTTAATTAATTTTATTAATAATATGCGTAATAAATTGCATAATAAAATCTAACCTGATAGATGCAATTTAAATCACGTAAAATATCACTGTGTAAAAAAATACAAAATTTAAATTTCAGGACTAAAATTTTAAAAATATAGTGTATATGTGTATATATAAAATTAATTTTATTAAACAAGTTATTCTACAATCTTATTTTTCTTCTATTTATTAATTTTTTTAAAATTATTTTGATAAATTTATCTCAAATTCTTTTCATATAAATTTTTATAAAATAAATTGTTGTATAAATTTACTTTGCGAATATACCAATTTTAATGACTTTTATTGTGAGATCCCTAGTGGTCAGCAGTTAAGGCTTGTCGACAGCTCTGGAGAGTGTCGGGGCAAGTCTGAGTCTCGTTGGCGTGAAATAGACGCAAAACGGACTCTATGTGTCGTAAGAGCAGCATTTGGCAAGAGAATCTGCAAATAGCAGGTTTCTTTGCTTGCTGTACCGGTACAGCAAGCATGGTGTTCCGGTACACTGCACTGGCTGCGCGTAGACTGCTGTCGGGTTGGCTTCTAGTACCGCCGTGTACCGGTACACGGGGCCGTGTACCGGTACACCAGGGTAGGTGAGATAGCATTTTGGTAATTTTGAGCCTCGTACGTATCACCCATCCCATCCTTCTCTATTTATGTCGTGTAGAGCTGAGAGAGAGAGAGTTTACTGGTTTCTTCTCCATCTCTCTCTCTAGCATCGGTTGAGCAAGGAGGAGCTCGAGTGGAGTTGCCGTGGAGCTCGAATCGTCGTGGACGTCGCGCCGCGGAGCCGTTTGAGCGTACGGTTGCCGTCGTAGCATCGCGTGAAGGCCGGGCGAGGGTGTGTTTCCGTCGTTCTCGACGTCGCGCCGGAGTTCGAATAACTTTTGAGGTGAGGTGTTCATCAAGTTCCTCCAACCATTGCAAGTCCTTACTACTTCAAGCTCAAGGATGCTGTTTTATAGAATTCCAGCGTCGACTGTCGGTATTTCAGCTCATATGCGACGTAGGAGTGTCGGATTGCGACGAAACTTGATTCGTTGGATTCAGGATTTCGAGAGAAATCTACGAAGCCCAAGTTTACTAAATTTAGTGAAGGTTAGCTTGGTCGAAACCCTGTTTCTCGCTGCTGTTGTTTTAAGCAGAATTCGTTGGATTCAGACTGTTCCGGACTGTTGGGTGCTGTCGGGGTTGACGGTAGACCCATATCGCTGTTTTGGCGTCGGATTGTGCCGAGGGCACATGACTTATTGGTTGTTAGACCAGTTAGAGTCGGTTGCTTGACTTTGGCTTGTAAGAGCCGGATTGAGCTCGAAAGAGATACACTGCATACTCGGTTGGGTAGCTCCCACAAGTGCCACTCCGGAGACGGGGCGCTATGCTTTCGCGTTGGTGTCGTTCATTGCCGGTTGGAGCAGAATTCGTTTTATTCTACCTATTTAGTTTCTTTACAGCTCTATACTACTGTTTGTAGTATTGTATGTTTTACAGGTTCAGCTATCGCTTCGTATACAGAAAAAATTTCTTTGTATACGGCGGATTTGTCGGCGTGCCCGGGGAACGTATAATTCGGGGCGTGACAGATTAAGTTGGTATCAGAGCTTTGCATTAGGTCGTTCGGATCTAGGAAATCTAAGTTTGCCAAACCTTAGGAAGGCAAGACGCGAGAGGCGTAATTTACCGCGAAAGTCAATGATTAATTGTTCTAACTCCTCCTAGAGTGGGGTGAGTGATTGAAGGAGTGCCTGTTTTGGCCTAAGAAATTATGTTGGCTGCAGATGACATAATTTTGAAGGAAAACAGGGGCCGCCTTCTAAACTTTCGTTGATTGGGTCGAGAGTGTTTGTGTTTTATCTAACCCTGATCTGTTCCTTTCAGCTATGTATCGTCGCCGAGGTCGACCGTCATTACAGGAGCGTGCCTAGTTGACGCAGAATCGTGTGGGACCTTCCGAGATGCCGGAGCAGGTGAAGGCGAGTGTACCTCCTATTGTGGAGTCGAGTGCGCGACCTGAGGCTAGCGCACCCCCTGATCTGAGCACACAGTTAGTCGCCCTGACAGAGGCGATGAGGCGGCAGGGGGAATTGTTGGAGAGGTTGTGTGAGAGGGTAGCTCCGTCACCGAGTACAGTACCGAGAGCACCTGAGCAGGCCGTTCCACCTCTGACTACTCCAGTGACAGCACCAGCCGCACCTATACCCCCGCCAGTGGAGCTTCCTGCAGCACCAGTTGTGCCTGCTAGGGGGCCAGTACAGTTGACACAGGCCGAGCAGGAGCAGTTGACAGAGAGGTTGGCTCATTTTCGCCGTTTTGATCCACCGACCTTCGATGGTAGTTGCACTGAGGCCTGGATCGTTGAGGGATAGGTCAGTGCAATGGAGAAGTTATTTGAGGACCTGTTCATTCTTGAGTAGGAGCAGGTATCTTTGGGAGTCCATTGCTTGGCAGGTGATGCACACGCCTGGGGGAGGAGAGTGAAAAGAGATCAGGGACTAGTAGCGTTACAGCTGAGATTGGATGAGTTCTGTGGGATGCTGTTTGAGATGTATTTTCCCAACAGTGTGAAATAGAAGCTCGAGGAGGATTTGAAGAGGATTCAGCAGGAGGATCGGGCAGTGCAGGAGTACATTCGGGAGTTTACTCGACTCCTGAACTGTGTGCCGTTTGTGGCCAGGGACGAGGCACACAGGGTTTATCTGTTTGAGTAGGGGCTGAGACCCAATATCTTCAGGTTGGTGCGGGCGCAGAGGTTGAGGACCCAGGATGCGTCCATAGAGCAGGCCTTATGGGTGGAGAGAAGTAAGGTGTCGCTGCAGGAGAGGACTCAGGCAGTGGGGCAGAGTCAGGACAGAAAGCGCCCCTTTTCCGATGACGGAGGACAGTCGAGTAACAGACGTCCGCGACGTCCGCCAAGGCCTCCACGATCACGTTCTTAGGGTCGTGGGTCTTCGGGGCGTCAGCGTTCCAAGGGATCCCGTCAGCAGGGACAGACTCAGAGGACACCGCAGTGTGTGATCTGCGAGGGACCACACTGGCCCCGGCAGTGTGAGCAGAGAGAGGGCAGGTGTTACAGTTGTGGTCAGCCCGGGCATATGAGGTCAGCATGCCGACATGCAGCATCTCCAGCACCCTCCACTGCATCAGCTTAGCCAGCACCCCAGCAATCTTTTGGAGCAGCGCCAAGTTACCGCCCGGAGGACAGATCATCTGCACCGCATTAGGGTGAGCGGCGACAGCTCAGGTGGAGGACTCTTCAGCAGCCAACCGAGTGGTGGCAGGTATCATTCTGATTTCTGGCATTAGAGCTCGTACACTTTTTGATACCGGTGCATCGCATTTCTTTGTTAGCCGAGCTTTTGCATTGTTACATGGTCTAGAGTTAGGGGTGTTGTCTCAGGCACGAGAGGTGCAGATTCCGTACGATATTCTACAGGTTGCAGAGTGTTGCTGGTCGTGTCCGGTGCAGCTAGATTCGTGGATCATGCTTGTAGACCTGTTGGTGTTAGGCTAGCTGCAGGACTTCGACATTGTGCTCGGTATGGATTGGCTGGCGTGGTACTTTGCTACGATAGACTGTGGAGCGAGCACGGTGACGTTCCGCAAGCCAGGCCAGGAGAAGTTTACTTTTAGATGCTGCCGGAGTATGTTGTTTGCCACCTGGATATCTTCAGCGAGGGCTCGACAGATGCTGAGTAATGGATGTATCGCATTTCTAGCGACAGTTGTAGAGGTACATACGGTGGTACCGGGACTCGAGGATATTCCTATAGTCCGAGAGTTTCCGGATGTGTTTCCCTCGGAGTTGATGATGATGCCGCCGGAGAGGGAGATTGAGTTTGTGATTGATGTAGTTCCTAGAACTGCACCAATCTCAAAGGTACCTAATCGGATAGCACAGGCTGAGCTGAGAGAGCTAAAGGCGCAACTTCAGGATCTGATGGATAAGGGGTATGTGAGACCCAGTGTATCGCCTTAGGGAGCACCGGTGTTGTTTGTAAAGAAGAATGATAGTTCACTTAGGTTGTGTGTGGATTACTGGGTGCTAAATAAAGTGACCATCAAGAACAAGTATCCTTTGCCGCGCATTGATGATCTGTTTGATCAGCTGCAAGGATCTTATGTCTTTTCGAAGATTGATCTCCAGTCAGGTTACCACCGGCTGAGGATGAGGGCCGAGAATGTTCCCAAGACGGCTTTTCGGACTCGGTACGGCCATTACGAGTTTACGGTGATGCCTTTTGGATTGACGAATGCCCCTGCCGCATTCATGGATTTGATGAACAGAGTGTTCAAGCCGTTCTTAGATAGATTTGTAGTAGTCTTCATCGATGACATTCTGATATACTTCCGGAGCGATGCCGAGCATGAGGAGCACTTGAGGACTGTGCTACAGCTGCTGAGAGAGAAGAAGTTGTATGCCAAGTTAAAGAAGTGCGAGTTCTGGTTACGAGAGGCTGCTTTCTGGGGCCATGTGATATTAGCAGAGGGAGTAGCAGTTGACCCGAAGAAGATTGATGCTATTCGGGGTTGGCCCAGACCGACGACTGTGACTGAGGTGCGGAGCTTCCTGGGACTGGCAGGATATTACCGTAGGTTTATGGAAGGCTTTGCGAAGCTTTCCACACCCCTCACTCGATTGACGCAAAATGGGATTAGATTCATCTGGAGTGAGGATTGTCAAAGGAGCTTTGACGAGTTGAGACAGAGGTTGACGTCAGCTCCTATCCTTGCCCTTCCAATGATGGGGGAAGGATTTGTGATCTACAGTGATGCATCGCATAGTGGACTGGGTTGTATGCTGATGCAGTATGGTAGGGTAATTGCTTGTGCTTCACGACAGTTAAAGGATTATGAGAAGAATTACCCTACGCATGACTTGGAGCTTGCCGCAGTGGTTTTTGTTTTGAAGTTGTGGTGGCATTACTTGTACGGCGAGCACTGCGAGATTTTCATTGATCATAAAAGTTTGAAGTATCTGTTCACCCAAAAGGAGTTGAACCTGAGGCTTACTTGCAGCGGTTTGGACTCAAGGTAGTTTCCTCTGGGTCTACTGCGAGACTGATGTCTATAGTCTTGCAGCCCACTCTGTTGGACAGGATTAGGGAGAAACAGAGTGGAGACTCGCATTTGTTGAGGATTCGAGAGCAGTTAGAGAGGGGACAGGCAGAGGCTTTTTNTCACGGCAGTTAAAGGATTATGAGAAGAATTATCCTACGCATAACTTGGAGCTTGCAGCGGTAGTCTTTGCGTTAAAGTTGTGGTGGCATTACTTATACGGCAAGCACTGCGAGATTTTCACGGATCACAAAAGTCTCAAGTATCTGTTCACATAGAGGGAGCTGAACCTGAGGCAGCGCCGGTGGTTGGAGTTACTGAAGGACTATGATATTAGTATTACTTGTACGGCGAGCACTGCGAGATTTTCACGGATCACAAAAGTCTCAAGTATCTGTTCACATAGAGGGAGCTGAACTTGAGGCAGCGCCGGTGGTTGGAGTTACTGAAGGACTATGATATTAGTATTCAGTATCATCCGGGCAAGGCGAATGTAGTAGCAGATGCATTGAGTAGGAAGGCAGTGCAGAGCCTGAGTTTGATCATCACTGAGCAGAGGCCGTTACTCGAGGAGCTCGGCGGCTGAGACTCGAGATAGTGTCCCCTGGATCTACTGTGAGACTGATGTCTTTGGTTTTGCAGCCCACTCTGTTGGATAGGATCCGAGAGAAACAGAGTGGAGATCCGTACTTGTCGAGGATTCGAGAGCGGTTGGATCGGGGACAGGCTGAGGGTTTTTCTGTGTACAGTTCGGAAGTACTACGGTACATGGACCGATTGTGTGTGCCTGTGGATTCAAAGATCCAAGAGGATATTTTGAGAGAGGCTCATTGTTCTACTTATACGGTTCACCCTGGTGGAACCAAGATGTATAAGGACTTGAAGGCACAGTTTTGGTGGAACGGAATAAGAGGGACATTGGCAGATTTGTGGCTCAGTGTCTAACTTGTCAATAGATAAAGGCTGAGCATCAGGTATTTGCTGGCAAGCTTCAGAGTCTGCTAGTGCCCGAGTGGAAGTGGGAGCAGATCACGATGGACTTCGACGTGGGATTGCCGAGAGCAAAAGGTGGCTATGATGCGATTTGGGTGATAATGGACAGACTGACTAAGTCTGTCACTTCCTACCGGTTCAGACCATCTGGTCCAGAGAGAGACTCGCGCAGCTATATTTGGATAAGATTGTTAGACTGCATGGCGTGCCGATTTCGATCGTATCTGATAGGGATCCGAAATTTGTATCACACTTCTGGAGGAGTTTGCAGACAGCCTTGGGTACACAGTTGCAGTTCAGCACGGCGTTTCACCCACAGACAAATGGTCAGTCAGAGCGGACCATTCAAACTCTAGAGGACATGCTGAGAGCTTGTGTCCTGGACTTTGGAGGAGGATGGTATCGACATTTGAGATTGGTTGAGTTTGCGTACAACAAATAGCTATCAAGCGAGCATCCGGATGGCTTCGTTTGAGGCGTTGTATGGACGCAGATGTTGATGCCCTTTGTGTTGGAATGATGTGGGTGAGAGGAAGACACTTGGGCCTGAGATTTTGCTTGAGGTTGAGGAAAAGGTGAGAGTTGTTCGACGACACCTTTTGACAGCCCAGAGCCGCCAGAGGAGCTACGCCGATACCCGGAGACAAGACTTGGAGTTTCAGGTTGGAGATCATGTATTTCTTAAAGTCTCGCCGTCTAGAAGGATTCGCCGATTTGGAGTACGTGGAAAGCTAAGTCCACGTTTCGTTGGCCTTTTCGAGGTATTAGAGCGAGTGGGACCAGTTGCTTACAGAATCGCTCTACCCCCGCGACTAGCTGGCATTCACGATGTCTTCCACGTCTCAGCATTAAGGAGATATGTTTTCGATCCTTCTCAAGTGATTGACTTCACTCCACTTGAGATTGGCGAGGATCTGAGATACGAGGAGCGACCATTGCGGATTCTTGCTCGGGAGACGAAAGAAGTTGTTATTGTTTAGCTCAAATTCAGGAGTAGATATATTTTAGACATATTAACTGAATTGGGAGCATGCTATTAGCTGTTATTAATCATACATGTTGGACTTGGATAAAATATAGGAGAAAATCAGTGTTCGGAATCTGTCATATGTTAAACTACCTGATTTAGCCTTAGGGGCCGTTGTACTTTTATACAGTTGCAGTGTTCTCGTGGTGAGTACCCCAGGTAGTCTAATTTACTGTTACACTCGTGCTGGGATGTCGAGTCTATTTTTACAGTAGTGTTTAGACTGTTCCGGACTAGTGGGTGCCGTCGCAGTTGACGGTAGACCCGGATTTCGGCATTTTGAGATCCGATTGTGCCGATGGCACGTGACTAGTGGTTAGTAGCCAATTGGACTTATTTTCTTGACTTTAGCCTGTGAGAGCCTGATTGAGCTCGACAGAGATACGCTTGCATACTCGGTTGGGTCGCGCCCACGAGTTGCCGCTCCGGTGTTTGGCTTTGTGCTTTCGCGTTGATGTCACTGACTAGTTTTGCTATTCACAGACTATTTTGCGTGGAGGTAGCGTGGCTTAGACAGGCGGGACGGGTGAGTTCACAGTCCCCGGGACGGGTGTGTTCACAGTCTCTATTGAGATTGGGTCAGATTTGACAGTTACTACAGTTTGATAGTATAGTGGCAGGTAGCTGTAAATTTCTCTCCAGCTTTAACTACTAGTTTGTTTCTGACTGTAGTCTTAGTGGGTGGGCCGATGATGTTGAGGGCGGTACCCACTGAGGACTACTTGTTTTTACAGTAGTTCTCACGCCCAGTTGTTACCACTGTTTTGCAGAGCCACAGGTTCCGGCTGCTGCGCCTTCCGCAGATCAGGATCGAGGCAAGGGTGTCGCGAGTTAGAGCCCTACCCGACATGCTGAGCTAGAGGTGCCCCTACTGCAGGTAGATGTTTTGTTTCGAGTTTATGTACATAGTAGACTTAACTCGCTAGTGCGAGTAGCTCTGTATTTTGGATTTGGACTATGTATATGAAACTCAGTTTGTTTAGCTTCTGTTTTCTCTAGCAGCTCTCTACTACTGTTCGTAGTAGTGTTTGATTTACAGGTACAGCTATTCGCTTCGTATACAGGGAAAATTTCTTTGTATACGGCGGATTTGTCGACGTGCCCGGGGAACGAGACATCCGGGGTGTGACAGATTAAGTTGGTATCAGAGCTTTGCTGTAGGTCGTTGGGACCCAGGAAACCTAAGTTTGGCAAACCTTAGGAGGGCAAGACGTGAGAGGCGTAATTTATTCCGAAAGTCAATGATTAATTGTTCTAACTCCTCCTTGAGTGGGATGAGTGATTGAAGGAGTGTCTGTTTTGGCCTGAGAAATTATGTTGGCTGCAGATAACATAATTTTGGAGGAAAACAGGGACCGCCTTCCAGACTTTCGTTGATTGAGTCGAGAGTGTTTATATTTCATCTGACCCCCATCTGGTCCTTTCAGCTATGTATCGTCACCGAGGTCGACCGTCGTTACGGGAGCATGCCCAGTTGTCGCAAGATCGTGCGGGACCTTCCGAGATGCCTGAGCATGTGGAGCCGAGTGCCCAGCGTGAGCAGAGTGTTCGACCGGAGACGAGTACATCCCCGGACTTGAGTGCACAGTTAGCCGCCCTGACAGAGGTGACGAGGCGGCAGGGGAAGTTGTTGGAGAGGATGTGCGAGAGGCTAGCTTTGCCCCAGAGTTCAGCACCGAGGGCACCAGAGTCGTCTATTCCACCTCCGACTAGCCCAGTGACAGCATGAGCTGCAGCAGTCCCTACGCTAGCAGCAGTTCCATTAGTGCTAGTTGCGCCTGCTAGGGGGTCAGTACAGTTGACAGAGGCCGAGCAGGAGCGGTGGACGGAGAGGTTGGCTCGTTTCTGCCGTTTGATCCACCGATTTTCGATGGTAGTTGCACTGAGGCCTGGATTATTGAGGGATGGGTCGGTGCGATGGAGAAGTTATTTGAGGATCTGTTCATTCCTGAGAGGGAGCAGGTGTCTTTGAGAGTCCATTGCTTGGCAGGTGATGCCCACGCCTGGTGGAGGAGAGTGAGGAGAGAGCAGGGACTGGTAGCGTTGCAGTTGAGATGGGATGGGTTCTGTGGAATGCTGTTTGGGATATTCTTTCCCAACAGTGTGAAACAGAAGCTCGAGGAAAATTTGAAGAAGATTCAGCAGGGGCATCGTCGAGTGCAGGAGTACATTCGGGAATTTACTCGACTCCTGAACTGTGTGCCATTTGTGGCCAGGGACGAGGCACACAGGGTCTATCTGTTTGAGCAGGAGCTGAGACCCAACATTTTCAGGTTGGCGCGGACACAGAGGTCGAGGACTCTGGATGCGTCCATAGAGCAGGCCTTGTGGGTGCAGAGAGGTGAGGTGTTACTGCAGGAGAGGACTCAGACCGTGGGGCAGATCAGGATAGGAAGCGCCCAGCTCCAGATGATGGTGGACAGTCGAGCAGCCGGCGTCCGCCGAGACCTCCACGATCGCGTTCTCAGAGTCGTGGGTTCTCGGGGTGTCAGCGTTCTGGGAGACCTCGGCAGCAGAGGCAGTCACCGGGGTTACCACCGTGCGTGATATGTGGGGGACCACACTGGGCCCGGTAGTGCAAGCAGCGTGATGGTCGGTGTTTTGGATGTAGACAGTTAGGGCACATGAGGGCAGCTTGTCCTCGAGCAGCGTCTCCAGCACCATCATCAGCTTCAGCACCACCAGCACCGCAGCAGTCTTATGGAGCAGCACCGAGCTACCGCCAAGAGGACAGATCGTCTGTGCCGCGGTCGAGTGAGCGGCGACAGCAGGCTCCGAGTGGTAGGGTTTATGCAGCCCAGGTAGAGGACTCTACAGCGGCCGACCGAGTGGTGGCAGGTATCACTTTGATTTCTGGCATTAGAGTTCGTACTCTCTTTGATACCGGTGCATCTCATTCGTTTATTAACCGAGCATTTGCATTATTGCATAGTCTAGAGTTAGGAGCCTTGTCTCAGACACGAGAGGTGCAGATCTCAGACCATATTTTACAGGTTGCGGAGTGTTGTTGGTCATGTCCGGTGTAGGTAGACTCGTGGATCATGCCCGCAGACCTGTTGGTGTTAGGGCAGCTGCAGGACTTCGACGTCGTACTCGGTATGGATTGGCTGGCGCGGTACTATACTACTATCGATTGTGGAGCGAGGACAGTGACGTTCTGCGAGCCAGGCCAGGAGGAGTTTACTTTTAGAGGCTGCAGGAGTACGCTGTTTATCACTTGGATATCTTCGGCGAGGGCTCGACAGCTGATGAGTAGAGGATGTGTTGCCTTTCTGGCGACTGTTGTTGAGATACCTACGGCGGCGCCGGGACTCGAGGATATCCCAGTAGTCCGCAAGTTTCCGGATGTATTTCCCCCTGAGTTGACGTCGTTGCCGCCGGAGAGGGAGATTAAGTTTGTGATTGATGTAGTTCCTGGAACTGCACCAATCTCGAGGGTACTTTATCGGATGGCGCCGGCAGAGCTGAGGGAGCTAAAAGCGCAGCTGCAGGATTTGATGGATAGAGGGTTTGTGAGATCGAGTGTTTCGCCTTGGGGAGTGCCAGTGTTGTTTGTTAAGAAGAAGAATGGTTCACTTAGGCTGTGTGTGGATTACCGGGAGCTGAATAAAGTGACCATCAAGAATAAGTATCCTCTACCGCGTATTGATGATTTGTTTGATCAGCTGCAGGGATCTTATGTCTTCTCGAAGATTGATCTCCAGTCAGGTTGCTACCAGCTGAGGGTGAGGGCCGAGGATGTTCCCAAGACGGTTTTTCGGACTCGGTACGGGTATTATGAGTTCACGGTGATGCCTTTTGAATTGACGAATGCCCCTGCCGCATTCATAGATTTGATGAACAGAGTGTTCAAGCCGTTCTTGGATAGATTTGTGGTAGTCTTCATCGACGATATCCTGATTTACTCCCGGAGTGATGCTGAGCATAAGGAGCACTTGAGGATTGTGCTACAGCTTCTACGAGAGAAGAAGCTATATGCCAAGTTAAAGAAGTGCGAGTTCTGGCTACGAGAGGTTGCTTTCTTGGGCCACGTGATTTCAGCTGAGGGAGTAGCTGTTGACCCGAAGAAGATTGATGTGATTCGGGGTTAGCCTAGACCGACGACAGTGATTGAGGTGAGGAGTTTCCTTGGGCTAGCAGGATATTACCGTCGGTTTGTGAAAAGCTTTGCGAAGCTTTCCACACCCCTCACTCGTTTGACGCGAAAGGGGATTAGATTCATCTGGAGTGAAGATTGTCAGAGGAGCTTTGATGAGTTGAGACTGAGGTTGACGTCAGCTCCTATCCTTGCCCTTCCTGTGATGGGGGAAGGATTCGTGATCTATAGTGATGCATCGCATAGTGGACTGGGATGTGTGTTGATGCAGCATGGTAGGGTAATTGCTTATGCTTCACGGCAGTTAAAGAATTATGAGAAGAATTACCCTATGCATGACTTGGAGCTTGCCGCGGTAGTTTTTGCTTTGAAGCTGTGGCGACATTACTTGTATGGCGAGCACTGCGAGATTTTCACCGATCATAAAAGTCTCAAGTATCTGTTCACTCAAAGGGAATTGAATCTGAGACAGCACCGATGGTTAGAGTTACTGAAGGACTATGACATTAGTATTCAGTATCATCCCGGTAGGGCGAACGTAGTGGCAGATACGTTGAGCAAGAAGTCAGTGCAGAGGCTGAGTTTGATGATCACTGAGCAGAGGCCATTACTCGAGGAGTTCTAGCGGCTGAGGCTTGAGGTAGTGTCCCCTGGATCTACTGCGAGACTGATGTCTTTGGTTTTGCAGCCCATTCTGTTGGATAGGATCCGGGAGAAACAGAGTGGAGATCCGTACCTGTTGAGGATTCGAGAGCAGTTAGACAGGGGGCAGGCTGGGGGTTTTGCTGTGGACAGTTCGGGAGTACTACGGTACAGGGACCGGCTGTGTGTGCCTATGGATTCAGAGATCCGAGAGGCTATTTTGAGAGAGGCTCATTATTCACCTTATACGATTCACCTTGGAGGAACCAAGATGTATAAGGACTTGAAGGCACAGTTTTGGTAGAATGGGATGAAGAGGGACATTGGCAGATTTGTAGCTCAGTGTCTGACTTGTCAATAGGTAAAGGCCGAGCATCAGGTACCTGCTGGCAAGCTTCAGAGTCTGTCAGTGCCCGAGTGGAAATGGGAACAGATCACGATGGATTTCGTTGTGGGGTTGCCTAGAGCACAGGGTGGCTTCGATGCGATTTGGATGATAGTGGACAGACTGACTAAGTCTGCTCACTTCCTACCAGTTCAGACCACTTGGTCCAGAGAGAGACTCGCGCAGCTTTACTTGGATGAGATCGTCAGGCTACATGGTGTGCCAATATCGATCGTATCAGACCGAGATCCGAGGTTTGTATCGCATTTCTGCAGGAGTTTACAGACAGCTTTGGGGACTCAGTTACATTTCAGCACAGCATTTCACCCACAGACGGATGGTCAGTCGGAGCGGACCATTCAGACTCTAGAGGACATGCTGAGAGCGTGTGTCCTGGACTTCAGAGGAGGGTGGTATCGACACTTGAGACTGGCAGAGTTTGCGTATAACAACAGCTATCAAACGAGTATTCAGATGGCTCCGTTTGAGGCATTGTATGGACGCAGGTGTCGATCCCTATTGTTTTGAAGTGATGTGGGTGAGAGGAAGACACTTGGCCTGAGATTTTGCTAGAGGCTGAGGAAAGGGTGAGAGTTGTTCGACGACACCTTTTGACAGCCCAGAGCCGCCAGAGAAGCTACGTCGATACCAGGAGACGGGACTTGGAGTTCCAGGTTGGAGATCATGTATTTCTTAAAGTCTCGCCGTCCAGAGGGATTCGTCGATTTGGAGTGCGTGGAAAGCTCAGTCCACGTTTCGTTGGCCCTTTTGAGGTATTGGAGCGAGTTGGACCAGTTGCTTACCGGATTGCTCTACCACCCCGACTTGCTGGTATTCATGATGTGTTCCACGTCTCGGCGCTGAGGAGATATGTTTTCGATCCTTCTCACGTGATTGACTTCACTCCACTAGAGATTGGCAAGGATCTGAGATACGAGGAGCGACCGGTGCGGATTCTTGCTCATGAGACGAAAGAATTGCGCAACCGGGTCATCCCGTATATAAAAGTGTAGTGGTATGTCTAAGTTTCGAGGACGAAACTTTTTATAGTGGGGGAGGATGTGAGATCCCTGGTGTTCAGCAGTTAAGGCTTGTCGACAGCTCTGGAGAGTGTCGGGGCATGTGAGATACTGAACCTTAGCAAATTAGCAAGGTTACAGTATAAGTTATGCTTGATTGAGCTCGAGACATTTTGCGCAAAATAGACGCAAAAAATAGACTTTGAAACTCAAGTTTCAAAGTAGAGGACTAAAGTTGAATATCGTAGTAGGTGAGGGGCTTTTGGATAATTGTCGCCTTTCAACCTTATCCCACAGCTTTAATTAGGATAAGGTGGCAGGTGCTACTAATTAAGGTTGCTATTCTCTCTCTCTCTCTTTATGTTAGCTCGTGGGCACGGTGGAGAGCTCGAGCTCGGGAGGTTTTCGTCGTCGACGTCGCGCCGCGGTGCCGTTCGAGCGTGCGTTTGTCGTCGTAGCGTTGTGAGGAGGCCGGGCGAAGGTGTGATTTCGCCGTTCTCGACGTCGCGCCGGGTTGGATTTAGCTAGCGAGGTGGGTTTATCATCGGAATCCTATTTCTATAGTATTATTGGTCGACATGTATCGTTAATATTACAAGTTGTTATTGTTTAGCTCAAATTCAGGAGTAGGTATGTTTTAGACATATTAACTGAATTGGGAGCATGTTATTAGCTGTTATTAATCATACATGTTGGACTTGGATAAAACATAGGAGAAAACCAGTGTTCGGAATCTGTCATATGTTAACCTACCTGATTTAGCCTTAGGGGTCGTTGTACTTTTATACAGTTGCAATGTTCTCGTAGTAAGTACCCCAGGTAGTCTAATTTACTGTTACACTCGTGCTGGGATGCCGAATCTATTTTTACAGTAGTGTTTAGACTGTTCCGGACTAGTGGGTGCCGTCGCGGTTGACGGTAGACCCGGATTTCGGCATTTTGAGATCCGATTGTGCCGATGGCACGTGACTAGTGGTTAGTAGCCAATTGGACTTATTTTCTTGACTTTAGCCTGTGAGAGCCTGATTGAGCTCGACAGAGATACGCTTGCATACTCGGTTGGGTCGCGCCCACGAGTTGCCGCTCCGGAGTTTGGCTTTGTGCTTTCGCGTTGATGTCACTGACTAGTTTTGCTATCCACGGACTATTTTGCGTGGAGGTAGCGTGGCTTAGACAGGCGGGACGGGTGAGTTCACAGTCCCCGGGACGGGTGTGTTCACAGTCCCTATTAAGATTGGGTCAGATTTGACAGTTACTACAGTTTGATAGTATAGTGGCAGGTAGCTGTAGATTTCTTTCCAGCTTTAACTACTAGTTTGTTTCTGACTGTAGTCTTAGTGGGTGGGCCGATGATGTTGAGGGCGGTACCCACTGAGGACTACTTATTTTTACAGTAGTTCTCACGCCCAGTTGTTACCACTGTTTTGCAGAGCCACAGGTTCCGGCTGCTGCGCCTTCTGCGGATCAGGATCGAGGCAAGAGCGTCGCGAGTTAGAGCCCTACCCGACGTGCTGAGCTAAAGGTACCCCTACTGCAGGTAGATGTTTTGTTTCGAGTTTATGTACATAGTAGACTTAACTCGCCAGTGCGAGTAGCTCTGTATTTTGGATTTGGACTATATATATGAAACTCAGTTTGTTTAGCTTCTGTTTTCTCTAGCAGCTCTCTACTACTGTTCGTAGTAGTGTTGGATTTATAGGTACAACTGTCGCTTCGTATATAGGAAAAATTTCTTTGTATACGGCGGATTTGTCGGCGTGCCCGGGGAACGAGACATCCGGGGTGTCACGCCCCGGGGCTCAGCGGAAGCCTACCCGGCACGTGTCCAGACCCGCCATACGTCTAAAACATATAAGGCGTCTACAAAATTTTGATAAATGAAACAGTAATACAAGAGATCTAGTGATATCAGAGCATTGTACAACTAGTTCTATAACAAGGAAAAGGACATAAAGTTGGAAATCCACTAAATACAAAAAAACATAAAGTAAGTACGATAGGAATCCATAACAAGTGCTAAACAAAGTACAAGGTAGTCTCTCTATACATGGTACAAAACCTCTCCCTCTCTCTAACCCAAATAAAGAAGGAGTAACCACCTAGCGCAAAAGAACTCTCCCCGAGCTAGCTATGCGACACCCTTGCCGCGATCCCGTGCCTCCGCCGGTGCCGAAGGCTCTGAAAAGGAAACATAGAAACAGGGGCGTGAGAACTATTGAATAATAGTTTCCAGTGGGCAATTACTCATTTCAGTGAAATGCGCCACTAGGCCGAACTACAACAAAAAAGAAGGGTCAGTGTACAAGTATAAGCCAAAGCGATAAAACAACTAGGAAATAAATATGAATACTATCCCTCCATGATGTCTCTACTTAGCATGACTTGCATAAGTAAGAAGGCAACTACTACAAGTATGTGCACAAGAGTATCCAACATGCAAATACATAAGTATGCAACTAACCCAATACCCACAATGTAAATAGTAAAGGTGTCATTGTTTACTATTCTAGTCAATGTCCACTTGTCACTTTATCTGTTAAAGTTCAACTCTGATAAGACCCACCTGAAGGCTGTCTGGCATAAGACCCACCCGAAGGCTGTCTGGCTTTACCGTGCCTAATGGCCCCGTGGTAGTCAACATCCCCACCCTAGGAATGAGCCTTTCTCATGGCAAACCACTTCGGCGCCCAATCCCGCACGGCGAACATATCGCGATGGCCAACTCCGGAGTGCCGGCTTGTAGGGAGCGACCCTCACAAGCATGTGCGAATGAGCACAATGGCAAGCATGCATACGATCCGTCACAAGTACCAAGTCCTCATGAGTAATACATGGAATATATCACATATCTCATAGGCCTATCTCTATGTCATCATGTTGCAGTTTCATAGTTTACTAGTTTCAAATGCCTCTTTATGACACTTTTGTTCAACAAGTCTAAGCATGATAATTATGTTTATAATGCATAATTCTAGTGATTTCCATTATACATAATGAGTTCCCAACTCGCAACAAGAACCACTCCTCTCATGCATGCTACCAACACATATAACTCTACTATATAGAGTGAAAATTTTATGATACATAAGGCATGCATGTTAAGTGTTCTAAAATTTTTATAAATTATAAATAATATGGATTTGCACTTAGAAATGCTTTACGACGAGTATAGAAAGCATAGGGGCCATTTCGCCTCGTGTTCAAGAAGCCAAACCCACCAAAACACTCGCGATCCTTCGTAAGCTCAGACGAAGGTGTCGACTAGCCTCCTAGCACCCTAGAGATGTAGGAATAAGGGTCAAACAAACGTAACGAACAACTACAAGGTTGATCATTAACCATCTCAAGCTAGGGTTGGAAAAAACTCACCTCAAGTGAAAAACCCTCTCTTAATCTTCAAATGGGAGGTAGAGGTCTTCCAATCTAACCTATATAAAGGTTCCAAACCATTCCAATGAGATCAAGAAGCTTCAAATCAAGAATCCCCAAATCTAACCCTAAAATCCAAAATCTAGGGTTTAAACAAGCAAAAAGCCACAAAACTAAGATCTAGAGGAAGGAACCTTGCCACTTACCTCTAGAATGCTCCAATCCAAGCTCAAAATCTTCTAGGTTTGAAGATTGATCCACCACAAAGCTCCAAAAGCAAGCTCCAAGCCTCCAAAGGTGAGAAATGAGGAAGAAGATGGTGCTCCAAGGCCTCTAAGCAAGCTCCTCTCCTCTCCTTCTCCTTCTTCTCCTTCCCTTTCTCTCTCTAGAAGTGTAGGGAGAGTGTGAGGGAGAGAAAATGAGAGTGAGAGGGGGTAGAGAGGCTGCCTAAAGCCTCTAAGGTAACAAAATCCACTTAGGCCCCTCAAAAATCCACTCTGTGCACTGCCCGGTCTGGGCCGCTTACGCGCTGAGGGACCGGTCTCTCCCTGCCAGGGACCGGTCTCTCGGCTCGTCCCGCAAAACCAGCGTTCGGAAACCGGCCTCTCACAGCCAGGGACCGGTTGCCTCAATCCCTGTCGCAGCACTGTGCTGAGGGGACCGGTCTCTCATATCAGGGACCGGTCCCCGAGAGTGAAAACTCTCAGGACTTGCCAAAACTCTAGAGATCGAACTTTTAGGCCGGTATATATTGACGACCCTCCACCAAGTGTGGAAAAGTTCGGAATACATATTGAACACTTGAACCTCGCAATTTGCAAAGGTCCAGTGTGCTACACGGGGCGTGACAGGGCAAGTCTGAGTCGCGTTGGCGTGAAATAGATGTAAAACAGACTCTATGCTACTCGAGAGCAACATTTGGCAAGAGAATATGCAAATAGCAGGTTCTCTGCTTGCTGTACCGGTACAGCAAGCATGGTGTACCGGTACACTGCACTGGCTGCGCGCAGACTGCTCTCGGGTTGGCTTCTAGTACCGGTACACGGGGCCGTGTACCAGTACACCAGGGTAGGTGAGATGGCATTTTGGTAATTTTGAGCCTCGTATGTATCACCCATCCCATCCCTCTCTATTTATGTACGTGTAGAGTTGAGAGAGAGAGAGAGTTTACTGGTTTATTCTCCATCTCTCTCTAGCATCGGTTGAGCAAGGAGGAGCTCGAGTGGAGTTGCCGTGGAGCTCGGATTGTCGCCGACGTCGCGCCGCGGAGCCGTTTGAGCGTACGGTTGCCGTCGTAGCATCGTGTGGAGGCCCGGCGAGGGTGCGTTTTCGTCGTTCTCGACGCAGCACCGGAGTTCGAATAACTTTTGAGGTGAGATGTTCATCAAGTTCCTCCAACCATTGCAAGTCCTTACTACTTCAAGCTCAAGGATGCTGTTTTATAGAATTCTAGCATCGACTGTTGGTATTTCAGCTCGTACGCGACGTAAGAGTGTTGGATTGCGACGAAACTTGGTTATTTGGATTCAGGACTTCGAGAGAAATCCACGAAGCCCAAGATTGCTGAATTTGGTAAAGGTTAGCTTGGTCGAAACTCTGTTTCTCTCTGTTGTTGTTGTTTTGAGCAGAATTGGTGTTTATTGTGGGTTTCTATGTTTAGATCATTGGAGCGTTGTTGTTGCTGGTTCGGTGAGTTGCAGCCGAGCTTGGCAGGGACTCCGGTAACCTTCTTCGCTGCCGGGGATTAGCTTTTGAGGTGGGTTTTCATCGGGTTTACTCCTAAGTAGAGATTAGTAGACATGTATAGTTTCTGATTGTTTATACTCCGTACTAGCTTAAATTCATTGAGTAGCATATTGGCTGAAATATGAATTTGAAGCATGTTATAGAATCTAGTTAAGCTATACATGTTGGACTTGGAAATTAAATTAGGAGAAAACCGACGATTTGGACCTGTCACCTGTTACACTACCTAATTTAGCTTTAGGAGCCGTTGTAAATTTCTATCATTGCAATATTGGTGTGATGGATACCTCAAGTAGTTTAGAGTTCAGTTACGCTCGTGCTGAGATGCCTAACGTATTTTTATAGTAGCATTCAGACTGTTTCGGACTGTTGGGTGCTGTCGGGGTTGACGGTGGACCTATATCGCTGTTTTGGCATCGGATTGTGCCGAGGGCACGTGACCTGTTTGTTGTTAGACCAGTTAGAGTCGGTTACTTGACTTTGGCTTGTGAGAGCCGGATTGAGCTCGGCAGAGATACGCTGTATACTCAGTTGGGTAGCTCCCACGAGTGCCACTCCGGAGACGGGCGCCGTGCTTTCGCGTTGGTGTCGTTCATTGCCAGTTGGACTTGCTCTCCATGGACTGGATAGTGTGGAGGTAGCTGGATAGTCCCAACTGGACGGGATGGGTGTATTCACAGTCCCTGGGGCGGGTATGTTTATAGTCCCTAAAGAGATTGGGTCAGGATTGACTTTTCTATAGTAGATTAGTTTAGAGCATGATAGTGTAATAACGCGTAGCTGTAGATTTTATTCTATCAATTATTACTATCTTCGCTTCCTTCTGTAGACTTAGTGGGTGGACTATGATGTTGACGGCGGCACCCACTAAGGACTACTTATTTTTACAGTAGTTCTCACGCCTTGTTGTTACTCCGTTTTTGCAGAGCCATCGTCTTCGACTGCTGCTATTGCTGATCAGGATCGAGGCAAGGGCGTTGCGAGCTAGAGCCCTACCCGATGAGTCGCGGTGATAGAGGATCCCCTACTACAGGTAGTCGTACTTTTGGTTTTTGAGTTCATGTACATACAGTTATTGTAACTCGCTGGAGCGAGTACTTTTGGTATGGTTTTATGTATGTATATGAGACTTGTTTTGTTCTACCTGTTTAGTTTCTTTACAGCTCTATACTACTATTTGTAGTATTGTATGTTTTACAGGTTCAACTATCGCTTCGTATACAGGGAAAATTTCTTTGTATATGGCGGATTTGTCAGCGTGCCCGGGGAACGTGTAATCCGGGGCGTGACATTTATTTAAATAGATTTAACTATTAAATTATTTTTATATAACTTTTATTTAATTAATAATTAGACTTACAAAATTATATAAAAATATTAAAAAAGTAAAATTTATTATAAAATATTTTTATATCCACAGCATTGCGCGGATATTTCACTAGTAAATAAATAAATAAATGGTGTACGAGCCATAAAAAACTGAGCCAATTAAGAAACTATTTTTATCTATTCACTATATCGATAAAAATTTTCGTAAATTTTGTAAAAATTCTCGTAGCATCCAAAATTACATCATTTTTCATTAGAATAATTATCTAACTTCTAAACCATATTATTTAAGTAATTTGATTTATAAAAACAAATATACTTAATAAATTATAAATATTTGATGGCTCAAGTTTTTTTTAGCACGTGCATTGTAGGTGCATTAACATATAACTAGTGAAATAACCCGTGCGATGCAATGGGTAGATAATAAAAAAATTATAGAAAAAATAAAAAAATAGAAATATAGATATTTTATGATTGTTAAGAATTGAGCAGACAGCGATGGCACCATACACCATCTTTTTTGAGGATGCATGAGGAACAACGGATGGGGGCCGAAGGGCTCAGAATAGCGAGCAAGAGGAAAAGGAGGAGAGAAAAAGAAATTCTAAAATCATGGGTGGAGATATTTTTACCAAATCGCTCCGTAGATGAGATGATGGAAGAGAGAGATGCCACTGTCGGTTAGGGAAATAAAAAAAGTAAAAGATATGAGAAAAAAAAAAAGAGAGAGAGAGAAAGAAAGAAAGTTCAATAATGTGGTTGTGAGAGTGTGAGGGAGAGGAATGGTTTTACTAAGATAAAAAAGAATAGAGAAAAATTTAAAATAAATAGTGGATCCTACTATTCTCAAATTAAGGTGGTACATTTATGTTGGATTTATCATGAGAAATCATGTATTGGTATAGATATATGTAAGCAGGGATGTAAAACAGGCCAAGCGGCACGTGGGCCGCCCGACCCGGCACGGCCTCGGGCCGGGCTACAACACGGCATGGGTACTATAGCATCCGAGCTGGGCTAGCTCGGCCCGAGGCCCATGGCCCAAGGCAATTTTGCCTTGGGCCATGTGGTCTGAGCTCTTAGGGAGGAGGATTGAGCCCTCCTCCCCAGGAGCTCTCCTCCCAAGGTTTGCTGGGCAGGCCTTGGGAGGAGGACTTTTGGTCCAATGGACCAAAGAATTTTTGGTCCATTGGACCAAAAGTCTATTACATTTTTCTTTTTTTTTAAAATAAATAATACCAAATTAATTTATTTTTTAAAAATTAAATATTTACTTTAGTATAATTATTTTTATAATTTTTTAATATTTTAATTAAAAATATTAATTTAAATAAAAATATTTATTTTTATATTTTAAATTTCATACTAAATTTTTTAAAAAAATTTTAAAAAATATTTGTAGGCAGCGCCAAAGCATGGCCTGGCCGGCACGGCCCGTGCCTTCCGGGCCAATGGGCGTGCCGGGCCAGTGGGTAGAGAACGTGGCCCGGTACGACCAGGTCCGAAATTAAATCCGAGCCAGACTGGGCCGGACTCTATAGTCCATTTTAGTCTGAAAAATGTAGGCCGTGTAGGTCCAGCACGGCCCACATTACACCCCCTAATTATATATGCCCAGATCCACGCGGAACCCATCGTCCACCATCTCCCTCAGCAGGCTGCATCCGTCGTGGACCTTGCACAAAATATATAATGTAAACACACAAAATAAGCAGAAGCGGGCTTGCACAAAAAAGGCAGAAGCGGAGGAGCGCAGAAAGACAGAGACGAAGACGAAGACGAAAACTCGGGCTCGGCATTCCAACAAAACCACTCCAATGGGAGGGACAGCCACAAACGCCGAGACCTCTTCCCCCTCCTGCCCGTCCACCCCGCGGAAATACTACTTCTACTACGGCCACCGCGCCCCCTCCCGCAACCACCGCCCCGTCGTGCGCGGCGGCCTCTTCTCCAGCCTCAAATCCCTCCCTCGCCGTCCCCCATCTCTTCCCCCTCCCTCCTCCTCCTCCTTCGACTTCCGCTCCTGGGATCCCTTCCCTTCCCCTTCCGGACCGCCCTCCCCCTCCCCCTCCCAACCGTGTCTCTCCGCCGCCGACCGCCGGCTCTCCCCTCTGGCCCGCTTCGTCCTCGGCGTCCTCCGCCGGCACGGCCGCTGGGGCGTCCCCGTCGTCTCCGAGCTGTCCAAGCTCCGGCGCGTGCCCCCCTCCCTGGTGGCCGAGGTCCTCCGGTCCCCTCGCCCCCGGCTCCCGCCCTCCCTCTCCACCCCCTTCTTCCTCTGGGCCTCCCGCCAGCGCCTCTTCCGCCCCTCCTTCGCCTGCTTCAACGCCCTTGCCCACTCTCTCCACGCCTCCCGCCTCCCAGCCGCCGCCGACCAGGTCCCCGACCTCATGCTCGCCCTCGGCAAGCCTCCTTCGGAGAAGCAGCTCGACGTCCTCGTCCGCCTCCACTCCCGCGCCAGCCGCCCCCTCCGCGCCCTCCACGCCCTCCGCCGCTTCCGCTCCCATTTCGGCCTCCGCCCCCGCGTCTTCCTCTACAACCGCGTCCTCCACGCCCTCGTCTCCGCCGGCCACCTCGACCTCGCCCTCTCCCTCCACCGCGACCTCCGCGCCGACGGCCTCAGGGAGGACGCCCTCACCTTCACCATCCTCGCCAAGGGCCTCTGCCGCGCCGCCCGCATCGACCCCCTCCTCCGCCTCCTCCACCGCATGCGCGCTGAGCTCTGCCGACCTGACCTCTTTGCCTACACCGCCATGCTCAAGCTGCTCCTGGCCGCCCCCGCGAACACGAGCATGGACGGCTGCCTCACGCTCTGGGACGAGATGCGCAAGGATGGTGTCGAGCCCGACGTCATGGCCTACGCCACCATGATCTCGGGCCTCTGCAACTTTGGGCGGGCTGACAAGGCCCGTGAATTGTTCGACGAAATGAAGAAGAAGAAGAAGTTCCTGATCGACCGCTCCGTGTACGGGGCTCTCATCCGGGGGTTCGTGGCGGAGGGCAAGGTCGACGACGGATGCAGCCTGCTGAGGGAGATGGTGGACGATGGGTACCGCGTGGATCTGGACATATATAATTCCCTTATCGGCGGACTCTGCGGTGTTGGGAGAGCCGATAATGCCCGTAAGCTCTTCATGATCGTAGTGAAGGAAGGTCTCGTGCCGAATTTTCAGACTGTGACTCCACTGCTGGCCTCCTACGCTGACGGCGGAGAGATGAGCAAGTTTTTCCGATTGGTCGATCGGCTGGTTGAGTTGGCATTGCCGGTTATTGATCACCTGTCTGATTTCTTCACTTCTTTTGTGGGGAAGAGCGGGAGAGAATTTAAAGCTGTGGAGGTGTTTGAGTCCGCGAAAGGAAAAGGTTATTGCAGTGTCGGCATCTACAATATTCTTGTTGAGAGCCTTTACAAGATCAAGGAAAGGAAGCAGGTGCTTTTGTTATTCGAGGAAATGAAGGGTTCGAAAGAATTCCAGCCGGATTCGTGTACGTATAGTCTCGTCATCCCTTGCTTTGTCGATGAGGGGGATGTCAGAGAGGCGTGCTCTTGCTACAATTCAATGATGCAATCGTCTTGGACGCCGAGCGTCTCGGCCTACTGCTCTCTCGTAAAAGGGCTATGCAAGATCGGGGAGATAAATGCAGCTCTTACGCTTGTCAAGGATTGCCTTGGGAGTGTAACAAGTGGTCCGATGGAATTTAAATACACCTTGACGATTCTCGATGCTTGCAGATCAAAAAAGCCAGAGAAGGTCATTCAGATATTTGACGAGATGATTGAACTAGGTTATCTGTTGGAAGATGTTGTATATTGTGCTGTCATTCATGGTTTCTGTAAGTACGCGAGCTCAGGAGAAGCAAGAAAGGTTCTTGCAGTTATGAGAGATCGCAAGCTTCTCACTGATGCTAATTATATTGCTTATGAGGAAATACTAAATGAGCATTTGAAGAAGATGACTGCGGGCTTAGTGATCTCAGGTTTGAAGTTCTTCGGCCTTGAATCAAAATTGAAATGGACGGCCAACCCGGATTAACCATGGCTAGGAAAAAAGGTGCTGTCTCTTGCACTTATTTTTCTTTCATGTCTTGTGCTTACAAACTTTTTGCAAATTGATATATTCTCAAGTTGTTGATCATGCTAATGATAAAATAATCTCTCAGAATTTACAGAAGACATTGGCATATCCTATGGTTTAATAATTTATATGCAGAACTTCCTGATTGTTTCTTTTTATCATTAGTCTCAGGATTATAGGTCATAGTATTGGAACATGTTCTTTCACCCTGTTTCTGGCAAGGTGCATTCATTTTCAACCACTATTAAGTCATTTTAGCGCCTTAGTTAGCCTGAAGAAACATATATCAATTGTCAATTTTGTGATGGTATTGCTGATTTCATTTGAGCATATCTTAAATTTTGAGTTTAAAGCATTTAAAGTGTCTCCGCAAGTGAGAATGTTTAGTTGCTTTTCTTAGTCTTATGCTTCGGTTGAATGCATTTTAGCGAATACTGAGTGAAAAAAAAATTGAAGTCATAAATTATATTAGAGGGTATAAAAGCATTTAACTTTGTTTCAATATGGTATCTGTGGAGACTATATCTTCCTAGTCTGGGCTTTGGAAATGTGATAAAAATGAAGATTATGAGTTTTTCCGATCATTATGGAGGTGCTTGAAGACTAGTTGTCAGACTATAGTTGTCTGAATTTAATGTGACTTAATGCAGTTTAATAAAAAGAAAATTGGTTATGTCCAGACTCGAGTATGAAGGCATTGTGTTTAATTGGTTATATTGGAAAGCATTTTTCATAATGAATCGGCTTCTCGCGATAATTCTCAAATGCATAAAGTGGTAGCGTGAATGTCTTTCAAACTGTGATCTCCTTTATTAACAATTTAACGCTACTGCTTGTCTACTAGAATTAAGTGGAGACTTAAATCTACGTTGTTTCCTTCTGTTCAAAGTAATTGTGCCAAAATTCTGAAAGATATTCTTTTTCTATTTGCTACTTTAATATATGTTTGAAGCGGCTAAAGTTTTTTTAATTGCGTTTTGCGGATGGGGCTAGGTCTTTATTTTGGATGCCTTATCGAGGTATAGAGCGGTTGATGCTCATGAAGCTGAAAATATAGTGGAGCGAGTTACTTCATGTCTCCAACATGCAAATTGTGCTATAGTGGTTTCTGCTGTCAAAGTATGTTTTTTTTTTTTTTTTTTTTTTTTTTTTTTCAATTGTTGGCATATTTCTTGTTAATGAAATAAGATAATAAGAAGTTTGAACTAACACAAGCACTTAAATGAAGGAAGCGACATGTGCATCTCATTGAGGCTAAATTACAAAAACCACCCCTGCCACTTTCTCCTTTACCCCAACTTACACGACCCACCCTTCCTAATGCACACGTTTTTCAAATGCTTCAGTTTTGACCTTGCATTTACTCTTTTCTTGAGTAGGGAAGACTGGAGTTCTAATATAAAGCTTTGCAAAGACAAGTTGGCAGACGACAATGGTTATTATTAATGGAAAAGGATCACACAAACTGAATAAATCATTTGAGAAACTGCCAATTTGGATAGCTCTTATGAAGATACAGAAATGCCTGGAAAATGATTTTTAATGTGAAACAAGCCTGATTCTTTGGAGAATGATGCTATCTAAATCAGATATTCAAGAGATGCCTGGAACATGATTTTGAATTGTCAAACATTTTTGTTTTTGAAGTAATCTAAAATGGAGTTGTGATATAACACCTCAATTAAAAAAAATAACAGCGGCAGTCTAAATAGCAAAGCTTTCAGTACAATGTTGAGTCATTAAAATTTTTTTTTTTCTCCTCAAAAGAGGTGAACTATGGATTGTTTTTTTTAGCGGTATGAATGAATTAAAGGCTAAAATCCACAGGATCGAATGTAGATGTTTGTTTTCCTGTTGTTTTCATGGTGAATTATCTGGGTGCTTTTGAAATTTTGTGCTTCCATACTTAGCTTTGTGCATTTTACAGATGATTCTTCAGCAAATGGAACTTTTTACTAGCACTGATGTGGTATGAAATCTTTGTAAGTAGATGGCACCTCCTCTTGTTACTCTCCTTTCAGCAGAACCCGAGATTCAGTATGTAGATTGCAGAACATCAATCTTATTGTACAGAAAAGGCCTACTATACTTTGACATGAGATTAAGGTGAACCGAATGTGCATGTCTTATTAATCATATTTTTTTCATTTATGTTGTATAAGGTTTTTGAACTTCTGCATTCCAATTATGGAATAGGTTTTCTTCTGCAAGTACAATGACCCAATCTATGTTAAGATGGAGAAATTGGAGATAATGATTATGCTTGCCTCCGATTGGAATATAGATTAGGTACAATTCATACAATGAAGTTTTATTTATTGGTACAAGTTGTAGTTAAAATGCAATTTTGACTTCTTATTGTGATTCTTGATCGTTTTATATGGCATCTTCAGGTGTTGAAATATTTCCATGCGTATTGAGATTTTAACTCCTAGTATTCATGAAAGCAATCAATAAGAGAGATCAGTACTCTGATGGAGTTTGCCCTTGCAAATCACATGATGCCCTATCTTACATGATTTTACTTTATATAAATTGCTTGCCTAATTTGCAAGGCTTTACCTTATGTATTCATTGGTGTCAAAATTTGTCAAGTTCATTGACACTCTCAAGCATCCTTAGTTCTTGCTTTGGTTGATTTTCAATTTCTGGATTTTGGAATGGCTTGAACAATGGAGATGGTGGTGATTTAAACAGTAAACAATTAACTTGAATCTTATGGAAAATGTAGCCTACTTCCGTTTCTGCTATGATATAATCGTCTGCATGAGTGAAAGAAAATCTGCTGATTCATAGGTACTTTTTACCCTTCTCAACTTTCGTTCCATTCTAACTAATCCTCTTTCTTCAGTCCATTCAATTCCATCTAATCCTTTTTTCTGCTCTGTAAGCTACGTCCTTTTCTAATATTATGGTAATTTAAAATAATTGCTGGTTCTTGCATGGTAGCACGAAGGTTCTCTTCAGAAACTAATAGATTGTTTTCTTGGAGTTCAAAGAATATGCTACAGACGTAAATGTACATTTTGTTACGAAGGCTGTTCGAGCAATCGGATGGCGCACGATTAAGTTGGAGAGAGCTGCCGAACGTTGCATTAGTGTTTTGCCAGAGCTGATAATGATCAAATTTAACTATGTTGTCCAAGATGCTATTTTTGTTATTAAGGGTCTTTTTAGACGCTAGCCTAACATGACAACATGTGAGTTTAGAACATCTATCATGGTCTACGTGTTTTGTTTCAGAAAATTAGATGCACAAGCTGCTTTTTTTTTTAATTGGAATCTTACTCTGCGTTACAAATTTCGTTTGCAGCTACGAGTCCATTATTGCAACCCTGTGCGAGAGTTTGGACACTTTTAGATGAGCCAGAGGCTAAAGTAATAATAGACCATCCTTGAATATTCTCAAGAATAGTGGTAATCCAGTTTAGTATTCCTTTAGTTTCATTTCATCTTAACTGCTATATTTTTCACAGGCATTACCTGGGTAATTGGGGAGTATGCCGAAAGAATTGATAATGCTTATGAGCTCTTTGAGAGCTTCCTAGACAGTTTTCCTGAAGAGCCTGCATTGGTACAATTGCAATTGTTCACAGCGACTGTCAAATTATTTCTTAAGAAGCCAACGGAGGGCCCATAGCAGATATTTCCGGCTACCACTGTTTTCTTTTACATTCTTTTTCTCACGTAACTTTGTACTATTTTACATATTTCCTGTTAAAAAGGAATATTGATCTCATCCTGCGAATGGGAACTTATTGTTCTCTTCCCTTAAACGCGTCTTCAATAATATCATTGTATATTCCCTATGACGTACAAATGCTTGCTTTGCTTTTGGAATTGTCTGCATAAGATAATCATTTCAATGGAGCTCGATCAGCATTGACTTACTCTATTGATATGGAGTTTGAGCAGCACTGTTATGTAACAACTTGTAATTCTTGCTTCTTGTCTAATCACATGAAAACGTCATTGTTCGTCACATACTGTAGCGATTTTCTGGGTGCTTCCTATTATAACTTGCATAGGTAATAATGTGCAGGCTGTTCTAAACAATGCCACTGTTGAGACAGACAATCCTGATCTTCGTGATCGGGCATACATATACTGTCGTCATCTCTCTACTGATCCTGAGGTATAAAAATCCTTATATTTATTATGACCACAATCTCAATATTACTTTTTCACAATAATCATAGGTTTCTTTTCTCAGGCCGCAAAAGATGTAGTTCTGGCAGAAAAGCCATCCATCAGTGACGATGTAAACCTTTTAGACCCTTCTCTTCTTGATGAGCTCCTCGCAAACATTGGCTCCCTTTCTTCAGTGTACCACAAACCTCCAGAAGCTTTTGAAAGCCGTGCAAGGACTGCCGCGCTTAGAACAGATGATGAGGAATATCCTGATGGAGGTGAAACAGCTTATTCTGAGTCACCCTCTCATGCAGCTGATGCCGTACCGGCACTTGTCACTGCTTCTGGCACAAGTGCTGTTACACATGCAGCTGCAAGGCAGCTAGCATCTCCAGCCACTGATCCTGTGCAACTCCTGTGCCGGATCTGCTTGGTGATTTAATTGGGCTGGATAACTCCATCCTAGCTGTTGATCAACCAACTACACCTTCAGGGTGAGAATAAATATCTTTTCTTGTTTATACATGTATATCCCTTCAAATTCATCTATTTACATATGTGAATCTGAGTTTTCATGCATACGCTTTGAACTTTTGAATGTACAGTTTCTTAACAAAAACTGTTTATTTAAGTTGGGAGCTGATCCAATTCATGTGGCGAAATTGGTTTTAGTTTAGATTTATTTTTTTCCTCAAAGGATATTTTTGCACGTACAAGCCTATGTATGTAACAAATTAAGTATGTATGTCAGAAATTAAGTTTTTGAAGATTATATATGAAGGTGCAGACTTTGCAGGAGTGTATATATGTAAATATCACTCTCTGATTAGACCTTTTTCTGTTTCGCACTTTTGGCAGTAGGTGGATTTTAATACTCACCCCCACATTCCAATCTTCTATTTTTACGTATTTTCCTTTTCTTTTCTTTTAGGTCACCTTTACCAGTAACACTGCCTTCCTCAACCCGTCAAGGTCTACAGATAAATGCGTAGCTTGTGCGACACGATGGCCAAATATTTTACATCATATAGTTTGAGAACAATTTACAGATTGTGCTAGATGGCTTCATGACACAATTCAACAAGAATGCATTTGGTTTTGTTGCTGCTGTTCCTCTTCAGGTGATTTTTCTTTTTTCCTTTTTTTAAATATAATTTTGTCCTTATGATTACTGAAAGGCCAAAGTATTAATCACCATAAATTGAGATGTTATTGGCGTATTAGGTCCCACCACTGCAACCTGGAGCATTGGCCTGCACCCTTCTACCTATGATATTGCTCCAGAATGTGTTAACTGGACCTCCAAGTGCACTTTCGCAGGTTGCTGTGAAAAATGGACTTTTTTTGTCAAAACAATCCTACAAAATATTGTAATTGAGGAAATAACCCTACGAAAACTAAATTTGGCAAACAAACCATCTTTTCGCACGTAGGAGTCACGTCAGGCTTTTTCTGTAAAGACGGTTTGTATATAATTTACTAAGGTGGTGAACAGTTCACCGTCTTCTAAAGGCGGTGAACCATTCACTGCCTTTAGTACTAACTCACCTCTGCCCACCATTCACTTTTTTTGTTCTTAGATATGGGCATGGGACCATATACATATTGGACGTCCCGATCGAGTTGGAGCTCCGCCGGATCTGCATGATTGTCCATTGGGTTGTCGGTATGCTATGCGTTTAAAATATAATATAATAAAATAATAAATATTGATATTGTATTGATATATTAAAAAATAATAAAATATACTATTAATCACTTCTGCAGGTGGAACATAAGATTGCGATTTCGTAGAAATGTTAGAGCGACTGACATCGAGTTTTATCGCGATGAGCTAGATCAGCAGAGGGAGTCACAAGTACGTTATAGATTTCATAAATTAAATACATGGACATACATTCTAAAATTTTACATTCATTTTTTTTAATACAATTGTATAGGTTACATGGATGCCCTATACGGAGGATGTTTTGAACGGTCTTCCTGCATTTTGTCTTGAGGGCTCTGCAATCTGGCGTTCGAGAACTTCTTTGATATGCTATCATATTGTCGAGTTATATTTACCTGATAGAGTTCTGCGTCAGTTTAGATTGCTGCAGCATATACCGAAGCCCGTAGAAGCTATGCAGAGAATCACCTCACATGGTAGATCAGGCGAGGACTAGACAGCATTTCATGCTCCATATATTCAACGTTAGGCAGATCGTCTGGAGCATATTGCGGATCAGAGTCCTTTCGTCGATCCAGATTCGATACGAGCTATCTCTGTGTACATGCAGTGGTATTCGGGGATTACAAGGTGGTGGATTTCTCGTCCTGTATAGTGGCCTCCACTTACTTTTCTGTTGCGTGGGAATGTCGAGCGACGATTGGTAAGATTATTTTATTTTATAGTTTATTTTAATATAAGAATATTCATTATATATAATCATGTATGTTTATACATGTGTATGCTATGCAGCATGCTGTTAGCAGTATTGGTCATTTGATGGATGATCCTCCGGAGCCCATGATGGATGCTCTAGCACATGTGAGGTGGGATCTCAAGACTGTGTTAGAGAGCCTTCCGACATTACCCGTGACAGGGCATTCGGATGTTTCTTCTCCAACTTTTGGCGATTTCGGTGATATTCTCTCCACCTCCGCACCTGCATATGATTTCGGTGATATTCCCTCCTCCGCACCTGCATATGATTTCGGTGATATTCCCTCCACCTCGATGCCTGCGTATGATTTTCCATCGACATCCGTCCGAATTCATCCATCTGATGTCCCTTCGACTTCTGATGCCCCTTCGACATCGGAAGTGCAGTTTGATATTCCGCCGGCATCCATCCCTCCATTGGATATTCCATCTACGTCAGAGGTATTATATTTTGATATTCCATTCACGTTTGTTCATATCCATCTTTCTGATGTTCTATCCACATCCACGTCGTAGGTTCGTCGTGATGATGTTGTATATCGACGTAGGCGACGACGACAGGGTCATATTGAGACGCAGGAAGGGATACTACCATCAGCTGTTGAGCAAGGGATGGAGCCGATTGTCGAGGGCATCGCTATCGAGTATATTGATTAGATGCATGTCATTGAGCCCGTGCAGCCTGAGATGGAGCATGACATACATATTCGAGGACGGAGTCGAGGACGCGGTCGTCGACGCGGACGTGGACGTGGCAGGGGACGAGGGCGAGACCATAGGACGGGGATGGAGGGGACTTGATTTTTTTTATCATTTTTGGGATTCTTATGTATATTTGATATTTCAGATCTTTTTACATTGATTTTTGATAGTATCATCTAAATTTATTCATATTGAAGTATGTTGATATTGGTATAGCTTATTTTATATGCTTAAAATGTGGTTGAAGTTGGTATAGATGATTTTATGTATTTATTGCTGTAATTAAAATACTTGAAAATATTGCTATTTTGTATAATGTGGAATTTTGCAAAGTTGCTGTTGCCTGGTTGTGGTGCTAGTTAAATGCGGTGAACCATTTACCGCATATAAAGGCAGTGAATGGTTCACCGCCTTTAAAAGCGGTGAATGGTTCACCGCCTTTAAAAGCGGTGAATGGTTCACCGTTTTTATATGCAGTGAATCATTAACCGCATTCATGTGTTTTCTCGCCACAGTGGAAACATTATAAAGGCGGTGAATGGTTCACCGCCTTTATAGGATTTTTAAATCCTTATGAAAGCGGTGAACCATTTACCGCATTCACTTGAAAGCTGTAAATGGTTCACCGCTTTTAGCTTCCCCCGCCAGCACACTGCCTACGTGGCAGATTGGAGCCTATTTTTGCAAATAAAAGTTTCAGAGGTCTTTTTAGAATAAAAGTTTTGAAGGAGACTACTTGGGTAAAAACCCCTATTATAATTGTTATATAGAACTTCTCTTAATTTCTCCTGTTTAATTCATTGTAATTTATTTATAGATTTGGACGTGGAACTATATTCATATCGAGCGACCCACTGGCGTTGGAGCTATTGCCGATATAGCAGATTGCCCTTTGAGTTGCCGATATGATATATAAATTTGATACATATTGCATTTATATATATATTTTTGCAACTAACATGTATACTTTTTAAATTTTAGATGGGCGAACGCTGGCGGGTTACGATTTGAAGCTAATGTTAGGACCACAGATATTGAGTTTTATCGAGATGAGTTAGATCAGCAGAGAGAGTCCCAGGTACGTATTAATGCAACCATCTTTTTCAATATTATAAAAAACGTATTAATGTATTCAGCTGACTACCGGCTTGTTCACAGATTATATGGAGGCCGTACACAGATCTACCGGCATTTTGTGTACAGGGCAGTGAGGTCTGGCGATCGAGGACGATGCAGATTTCTTTTCATATTGTTGAGATGCATGTACCGGATCGAGTCCTACGACAGTTTGGTCTTCTCAAGCATATGCCCATAAACTTGAAAACCATCCGTCGTATCACTTCTCAGGGGCGGCCAGATAAAGATTGGGCAATCTTTCATGCTGCACACATCGAGAGATGGAGACAGAGATTACAGCATATTTTTGACTAGTTGCCGATTGCCGGTGATGACCTGATACAGGCGGCCTCCATTTATATGCAATGGTATTGGCAGATAACGAGAAGATAGATTTCTCGTCTAGTACAGCGTCCATCATTGACTTACCAGTCTCGTGGGCAGACCGAGAGAGCTTTGGTACAATCACTCATATATTAATTATCATTTTAATCTTATATTTAATATAGATTAGAAAAAATGAGTTTTTATCTATAATACTGGTGGACGCATTATGACAGACTCACTACAGCATCAGATAGCTAGTTGATGATTCGACTGCGATCCATACGATGCTGGAGTCTTTGACGGCCATCTGTGCCTATATTGAGTCGGTACTGGAGCATGTTCCTGCCATATCTGTTGTCACGGATGTACGGGGTCGAAATTTTGGTCATGTCTCGACATTGGGTCATCAGATGCGACAGTCACCGTCTCCTATTGGATCATATTCGACATCGAGCCAGCGGGTGTCATGATCTACATCTCCTACTGACGCTGGAGTTATGCTCGCCACCCCTTCGACATTTTCTTTTTTGACGTTGGACTTGCTTCCGCCACCAGTCTCTCGAGTGTAATTTAGATCTGTTTATTCTCGTCATCATGGCGCGTCATCATCACAGCCCCGCCCAGCATCTACATCGGACACTGTCGAGGGTGATCGATCTGAGCCAGAGGAGACTCAGGTGATTTCGGAGCATCCTGAGGGCATCATTATCGCGGATCTCGATCAAGTAGCCGGTATCGAGCCACTTGATGACGTACCTCCTGCTGAGCTTGATGTTGATCATGGCCGTAGACATGGGCGTGAAAGAGGACGTGGCCGAGGACGTCGAGGGAGAGGAAGATCAAGAGATTGACATTTTTGTTATTTAGATCAAACACATTGTATAATATTATATACTTCTTTATTTAGTTCATATTTGTATATCTTTCTTTGTTTTTGTTGATATTCCTATGCTTTTGGTTGTATCTTGTTGTTTTACTTGTCTTGTTGTGTTTCTTGAAATTTTTGTTCTCGTGAAATTTCTTACTTCAAACTTGTACAAATTATTATTAAAAACTAGCTAAAAAAGGGGGGTATGGTGTGTTTGCACTAAAGGCGGTGAATGATTCACCGTCTTCATGAAGACGGTGTCTTCATGAAGACGGTGAATAGTTCACTGCCTTCATAAAGACGGTGAATCATTCACCGTATTATTTGTGTTTCAGCACCAACTCCAGGACTTAGACAAATTTTGATGGATTTCGGGGGATTTGCACTAAAGGCGGTGAGGCGGTGAACTATTCACCGCCTTCACAATATATATTACAAAGGCGGTGAATCGTTCACTGCCTTACTGAAGACGGTGAACGATTCACTGACGTGGCACCCAGGTGGCAAAATGAGGGTTACTTTTCCAAATAAAAATTTGACAGGGTTATTTTGCAAATTGCAAATTTTTGGAGGGTCATTTTATAAAAAAAGTTCAAATTGTAATGCTTTACTCCTTACTAGCCATGCCTTCCAATAGGTTATGTAAACATGAAAAGTTGATCGCACCGTTTCTTGTACTTGTTTTGGTGTTATATTAAGTCTTGCCTTTATTGTCGGGAGAATTTGTTGACATATAAGATTTGAAGTACAATTACAATGCGATGCATTTAACATTAAAATTACACATGTGTGTTGACCAGCATATGTCTTAACTCTGAAGTACGTCGCATTTTTGGGAACGGGAGCGTATAATTTCTAAGGACATCCCTTTACCGTACATTTTACTGTATAAGTCGTTTTCGTGGATTTCAAAACCTTCATCTGAGGAGGAGAGAGAGAGCGATGAGAGAGAGAGAGAGTGAGAGAGCGTGCGCTTGTGAGGAAGAGTAAGTCAGCGGCATACCTAATGGAAGTGGTGAACGATTCACCGTATTCATGAAGCAGTGAATCGTTTACTGCATTATAAGATGGTGAACCGTTCATCGCAGTGAACTGTTCACTGTCTTATGATGATTTCTCCACACTCGCGAGTTGGCGAGTTGCTATATAGAGGTGAGTTAGTACTAAAGGCGGTGAATGATTCACTGCCTTCAGAAGATGGTGAACTGTTCACCGTCTTAGTAAGTTATATAGTTCACTGCCTTTATAGAAAAAGTCTGACGTGGCTCTTACGTGGTGAAGAGCGGGTTTGTTTGCCAAACTTAGTTTGCATAGGGTGATTTCCCCAATTACAATATTTTATAGGGTTATTGTGAAAAAAGTTCGTGAAAAATAATCAGCAACCTGTCTGGTACTCCAATGATTAAATCTCATTGCATGCCTTCTATGTGGAAGATGGTCTGATGGAGCAAGTAAATTTCCTAAAGGTTAGGGGCTTTGTGTATTGGTGTATTTGTGCTGTTAATGAAGAGTTAACTCTTGGGTGAGGTCAAATGATAAATCTAATCCAAATTGTTGGGATCGTGCCTGAAAATATTAAGCACCGTCTGCTTTATCTATTTTCAAAATATATTTCTCAATGATCTTCATACATGACTATTATACTTTTTATATTAACACAGAAGGAAAAGTCGATTATGATTCACTCGCTAACAGCACTGCCATTGAATCATTCCCTGATCAATTGTTTCAATTTACTAATAGACTTTGTTTGTGCAGACATGGGAAAACCTTCCCGATGTGAATGAAGTCATAAAGGATTAGCCTAACACGGTCATCAATAGTGTTGATGCAACAATTGAACATCTGATAGCATCTAATGTTTTTTTCGTAGTAAAGCGGAGGAACGCAAGCAAGGAGCTCCTATATCTATCCACCAAGATCCCTCTTGGTATCCCGTTCCTCATCAAGCTTTCTACGACAGTGGGTATTCCCAGGGTTAAATGTGCATTAAATATGCCAGGCCCGGAATTGGCGCCGCTCATCTTCGAAGCCATGGAGACTCTTCTCACGTGATGCCGCTTGTGATGGTCGACCTTTTTAAAATGAGAAAATTTTCCTCTTTGCATCGTAGTGTTGTGAAACCTATGCATTCTGGTTATATATTGCGAGTTTGTTTTTTAGCTAGGGCCAATTTGATACTCTTGTATTAGATCATTGGTGACCTGAAGAATTTGCATTCCAAATTCAATTTGTGAATAGTATCAATCTTTCAGAGATCTTGTTTTCATTTCAACATTTTATGTTCATTGGATGTTATCTATCATTTAAGTTACGCGAAGTACATCATCATTGGATGATGATTATTGTTCCTATTGTAATTTCTGCAGCATTTTATTTTTTCCAGTATTTATTCAGAAGTTCCAGATCTTTTGTTTCTTTTAGTTTGGGTTGTGTTGCCTTCTATAATATGCATAACTCTGATGGACTGATGCTACGTCTCTAATAACGCTAGAAATCTGCTCTGTGAAAGCAGGGATTGAAGTTTTGAAATCCTGCTCTGAGAAAAATCTAAAAACCTGCTATGAGTAAGCAGTAAAGTTTTGGATGATATACCTGCAATTTTGGATTTTATTTGAAGAGTGCTGCGACAGATACCTCTTATTAAGTGTACTCTACATTGCATGTGGTAATATCATTATTACAATCTAATCAGTAATTACTAAACCGGAAATATTATTATTAAACTTACCTTAAATGGATTTAAGCACATAATTTGGTATACCCCAAACATTTCTCTTATTTTAAAAGATTGTAAATGTAAAAAATCCAGAACAGTTTCATTACATGTTAAATTTCCTTTTGATCAGTCCCTAACTAGGTCATCTAATTTTCTTTCACTTTATTTCTTATCTTTTGATTATTTTTCATATTTCTTAACTCTAATTGTTTTTCATATTAAATTGGAAGTTGTTTGATATCGCTCTATTTATTATACATTAGTTGCTAACTTCAATTTTACCAACTAAAAAATATTCAAAATAGTTAATGGAATAACCGCTATATTAGAATATTCCTAACTTAATTTATTAAATTAATACAAATTATAAGAATCAAGAGTATGCAGTTCTCTTTTTTTTTTTTGGTCCGATCTTGGTATAAATGTATAATATCTTTGTCTAAAATCGCCATAATATTCAAACCTACACCCTTGACTATCATTAGAAAATTAAGATTCACCTACGTGGAGAAAAAGTTTCACTCGTTGCTATAATCTTCATTATGCGATTGTAAGATTATCTATATCTAGATAACTTATGAAGTGTGAACCCTAAGCGGGTTTGGAGGCTTCTCCGCATTTAGTGGGGGGAGTGGGTCCCACTCTCTACTCTGTCATTTACTTGCTCCCTTGACGAGCGTTTATGCCCAGCCCCTGTCATTTACTTGCTCTGGCCACAAATCATTTTGTGTTGACTATCATTTTTTCTTCTTGTTCTTACCTCTTCGTTTCCTTCACGGTTATTCGCCGTTTCCTTCTTCCTCGCCTCTCATCTCCCGTCACCATTACTCTCTCTCCTTATTAATTATTCATTCGGTCTTTGTCCGCGTGGCCCTATGTACGGCTGCAACCGGTGGGGGAATGGAGGGTCGTACCATGGCTGGTCTCCCCGCAGACGTGGGTTTGGAGAGGTTGTAGGATGTCATGTCTGACAACGAAGCCGGATGGGAGGGTGGCATTGTTTTGGAGTATTTGGGTATGGCCTCCTCGTTCCTCTGCATATGTTTGGTGGCCGTATTCCTGCCCTCAATCGATCTTTGGGATTTCGGTAACTTGCTCGATCTCTTCTGGAATTTTATCTCTCTAAATCTGAGTGCTCACTCCTTTTTCTTCTTATAGCTACCCATCTACGTACGTAACACTCGGAGTAGAAAATTTCTAAATTCTCAACACTTTCGCGCCATGATTATACACGATCGACCATGTTATATCATCATCTGAGCAAATCTTATAGCTACCCATGTAACACTCGAATTAGTAAATTGCTAAATTCTCAACGCTTAATTGGAAGTCTAGTACGTGGATAACTTACCAACTCCATTTATATATGATCAGTATGTGTGCAATAATATTTGCACACTTAATATCCCCCCCCCCTCTCTCTCTCTCTCTCTCTCTATTTTGCTGCAAGAATTTAGTCGACGACGTTCAAGAATTTCGTAGACGATGGAAGCTGTGGCGTCAACGAGTGGTTACGGCTTCTGCTCTGTCGACTGTAGCTATGAACCTTTGTTCTGAGTTTCTCGCCAGCACTCCCATCATCACCGACGATCCCTACTGCATGGAGCCATCGAAGAACCTCCTCCTCGCACTAAAACAAAACACAGATTTTAGCTACACTTTTATAGAAGCATTTATGAAAATCTGCTGGTATGTTTGATTGAGCACACCATTTTGCAGCATTTTTTATAAAAAGTTGTTGAGTTTTGGTTAAAAATCATTCCATTCCCTCTTTTTTTTTTTTTCCCCCTCCATTGCCCATAAATTCATCAAAACACTATTTTACTCTTACTTTAATTTGGAACCATACTTTAATATATTGGGTCTTTTGTTCCTTTCAAAAATTAAAGAAAATTAACCTACAAAAAGGGAACATTTGAAGAATGCCCTCAAGAGTCTCCTCACCGAGATCGTCAGCGGCGCGTGTTCCTCTCCAACAGTGGGCTCTTCTCCGTTGAGATCGTGGATTTCAACCAAGCCCTCGACGACTTCAAGTTGGGATCCCATTGTTTTTGCAAATGTATTATTCATATTATTTTTTTAAATTTTTTTATGGGAGTTTCGAATTTAGGGTTAAAAAATTAGCATGCTAGTTTTCTACATAGATTTCTACTGGATTTTATACTTTTGAGAGAGTTTTTATACTTATCAAGTTTTATTTTAGAGCTAAGATTTTTGTGTCTTTTTTGTTCCACTATCAAGTTTTATTTTAGAGCTTTAAGGCTACGTTTTGTTGGAGAACTAAATTTTGAAGAACAACTTTTGTTGTTCCCGAGAACAAGGGATACTCCGGTATAAGATAGAACAATTGTAAATTTATATTTGGATGTATTCGAAAATATTCTCGAGGATATCCTTAGTAGCGTTTGGATAAAAAGTGTAGAACAATGTCTAAATAGATTTTAAAATTAAAATAATTAATTTATATAGAAATATATATAATACTTATTTAATATATTTTATTTAATAATAATATATATCATTTTATTTATATGATAAAATTTAATTTAAGAATGTATTTTATAATATAATATTTAATGATATTCTTTATTAAAATATTTATTAAAATATATTTTATATGATNAAATCTTATAGCTACCCATGTAACACTCGGATTAGTAAATTGCTAAATTCTCAACGCTTAATTGGAAGTCTAGTACGTGGATAACTTACCAACTCCATTTATATATGATCAGTACGTGTGCAATAATATTTGCACACTTAATATCCCCCCCCCCCTTCTCTCTCTTTCTCTCTCTCTCTCTCTCTCTCTCTCTCTCTCTCTCTATTTTGCTGCAAGAATTTAGTCGACGACGTTCAAGAATTTCGTAGATGATGGAAGCTGTGGCGTCAACGAGTGGTTACGGCTTCTGCTCCGTCGACTGTAGCTATGAACCTTTGTTCTGAGTTTCTCGCCAGCACTCCCATCATCACCGACGATCCTTACTGCATGGAGCCATCGAAGAACCTCCTCCTCGCACTAAAACAAAACACAGATTTTAGCTACACTTTTATAGAAGCATTTATGAAAATCTGCTGGTATGTTTGATTGAGCACACCATTTTGCAGCATTTTTTATAAAAAGTTGTTGAGTTTTGGTAAAAAATCATTCCATTCCCTCCTCTTTTTTTTTTTTTTTTTTTCCCTCCATTGCCCATAAATTCATCAAAACACTATTTTACTCTTACTTTAATTTGGAACCATACTTTAATATATTGGGTCTTTTGTTCCTTTCAAAAATTAAAGAAAATTAACCTACAGAAAGGGAACATTTGAAGAATGCCCTCAAGAGTCTCCTCACTGAGATCGTCAGCGGCGCGTGTTCCTCTTCAATAGTGGGCTCTTCTCCGTTGAGATCGTGGATTTCAACCAAGCCCTCGACGACTTCAAGTTGGGATCGTCCATTGTTTTTGCAAATGTATTATTCATATTATTTTTTTAAGTTTTTTTATGGGAGTTTCGAATTTAGGGTTAAAAAATTAGCATGTTAGTTTTCTACATAGATTTCTACTGGATTTTATACTTTTGAGAGAGTTTTTATACTTATCAAGTTTTATTTTAGAGCTCTAGGATTTTTGTCTTTTTTGTTCCACTATCAAGTTTTATTTTAGAGCTTTAAGGCTGCATTTTGTTGGAGAACTAAATTTTGAAGAACAACTTTTGTTGTTCCCGAGAACAAGAGATACTCCGGTATAAGATAGAACAATTGTAAATTTATATTTGGATATATTCGAAAATATTCTCGAGGATATCCTTAGTAGCGTTTGGATAAAAAGTGTAGAACAATGTCTAAATAGATTTTAAAATTAAAATAATTAATTTATATTAGTATATTTTATATAAAATTATTTATAAAATTATTTCTTATAGTAATTTATAATATAATATTTTATGTAACAATTTAATTTATATAATTTATTTTACTATATATAATAATAATTTATTTTATTAATTTATTATAGTGTAAATTTCAATACAAATTAAAATATATATATAATATATGAAAAAAAGATTTTATGTATATAATACTTAATATAAAATAAAATAATTAAATATTAATATATAAATAATAAAACTTAATAAAGTAAATAACATATAAAATTTAATTAATTTATATTATATAATAAATTTAAGTATAAATATATTATCATAAAAATAATATTTATATTAATATATTTATTTATATATCTATTTATCTAATAAAATAAGAGAAAAATAAAGTTGTTCTCAGTTAACTGTTACACCTGCCAAGACAGGAAGTTGATTAGGAGCAGTAGTGAGGAGGTTAATTAGAGTAATAAAGAAGGGGAGATGAGGCTTAGCTTTTCTCTGCTTCACATCGTAGGTAGGGAAGCTTCATTCTTCGAAAATGGTGCTCGGAGCTCGGAACCATGCTCGGGGAAGAGGCGCTGAGAGAGGAAGGGGCGACGGAGGCGACGAAGAAGGGTGTAGAATCGACAGAAGGGTTGGGGCAACTAGCGAGCCGAAGGAGGCGTCTAGACAATTCCTGCTTTCGGATGCAAGGATTTATTTGATCCGCTATGCCATAAGGAGGAGGCCCAGAAGAAAAGCCCACTTCGACGAGCTGATGGACCGCAAGGAAGGATTGGAAGCCCATTTAGAATTAGGGTTTTTTTTAATTTCCAGCATGATGAATAAAAGGCAGCGTGTAACCCCGAAGGATTTTTTTAGGATGTTTAATGAAAATTTACCTTCTTCTCCGTTTCTCTCTTATTCTCTCCTATTCTCTCTTATTCTCTCTATTTTCCTGATCTTCCCTCTATCTNTAAAACTTAATAAAATAAATAATATATCAAATTTAATTAATTTATATTATATAATAAAATTTAAGTATAAATATATTATCATAAAAATAATATTTATATTCATATATTTATTTATATATCTATTTATCTAATAAAATAAGAGAAGAACAAAGTTGTTCTCAGTTCACTTAGGAATAATTTTTAACGTTGTTCCAGAATAACCCAGAACGACTCGTTTTGATCGGAATAAGTCATTCCTCCTTATTCTTCTACCGTTTGGTTACAACTCGGAGAATATCTCGTGTTGTTCCGAGATATTCTGGGTACCAAACGCAGCTTAAATATATATAGATGCATAGACAATAATTAATTAATTAATTAAGTAACTATTTTATTTATTTATTATTTATTATTATTTATTTATTTATTATTATCAGTAATCTTTGTATCTGAGGGAGATGCACGCGTCGTCCATCCGCAGATTCAAACGGTTTCATCCCAGCTGGTTTCCCGAGCACATATAAAGGAAGAAAGCCCGTCGTCGTCCGCCCTGCCCTGCCCCCCATTCCCCATTCCCCATTCCCCATTCCCCATTCCCTATTCGACGAGCGGCGTGAAATTTTCGAAGCCCTCGCCGAACAGACAGATCGAGATCGCGGAGAGAAGGATCGGAGGCGATGGTGAGCGCGTACTTCGTGTTCGGCGCGTGCATCGACCAGGCGAGCGTCGGGGTGGTGGAGAAGTGGGGCCGCTTCCTCCGCCTCGCGTCCCCCGGCCTGAACTTCTTCAACCCCTTCGCCGGGGAGTGCCTCGCCGGCGTTCTCTCCACCCGCGTCTGCTCCCTCGAAGTCCGCGTCGAGACCAAGACCAAGGTTTCCTTCCCCCCCCCCAACCCCCTTTCGTTGTTTGATTGTGATCGATCTTTTTCCACGTCGTTGTTTTATTATCATTTTGATTCTATATATGTATTGGATATTGGATTGGATGAACGAGGCGGCCTTTTTATACCATCCTTTCTTCGTCGATTATTTGTTATTGAAAATATTATTTTCCTTCAAAGAGGATTTTTCTTTCTTTTTTTTTTTTAAGAAAAGTTGTTGTGGATGAAATTTAAGGATTTAGGTGATTATCGGCATTAGTTATGCTATGCCTATGGTGCTGTAGCAAACAAGCTCCCGACACGATGCAACCTCCATATTGATTGCATGGCTCAAAATCCTTTTTTTTTTTTTTTTCCCCCAAAACTTAGCGCGTGATTATATCTACAAAAGACTTCGGATAAAAAATACTTTAAAAGAGCAATTAGAATATACTGGTGCCAATGAAAATAAATTTTGTTTTACCAAAGCGTGTTGTCAGTTTCGTGCTATTCGGTGGAACACATTGGCATAGCAATCACTGTGCTGTATTGTGCCGACAAATGCTCAGCATGACCTTGTGCCTCAGCATTGAAATCCTTGGATGAGTGGGATGATTTTCTTTTCTTTCATGTGTTTTAAAACATTACTTATCCAAAGACAATGTCTGCTTAATAAGTAATTTCTTTTTTGTCCACATAACCAAATATTTGTGTATAAGAAATGGGAGAAACAGGGCTGTGGAACAAAAAAAAATTGTGGGACTCATTCTGCTGGAGCGCACTCCTCCCTACTGTTGGATAGCACTTAGTCCTGCTTTGATATTAATGATGAATGTCGTCGCACTCAGTCCTGCTTTGAGATTCATGATGAATGTCATCTGGCAGTTGGGAAGGGTTCATATCAAACGGATGCATCCCACAGAAATTTTGTTCCTGGTTTTTTAATTGTTATTTTGGGTGGAGGCTTTGGACTTCGATGGTATTGGGTCTAAATTATTTGAATTGGGATTTTATTTTGAATCGAAATATATAACAGATTGGAATAAGGGGACAAGAAATCCATGACTGAAGACAGATGATATGCTTATCTTTTATCCTTTAGCGGCATAAGTTTTTCTTATATATTATCACACCTAAAGCACTTCCAATATGCAGCTGAGGGCTATACATCATACTCTACGGTGCATGTTCATTTAGGGGAAGTAATTGGGAAACATTTGGACCTAAGTGAAACAAAATAACAGAAAGAAGAACATATAGATTGTGTTAAATTAACACAACATATTTGATTTGGGTGATTACTTGATAAGTTGGGCTTCTCAATTGGCTATGTAAAAACCTTTTTTGTTTTTTGTTTTATTTTATTATTATTTTTTTTGTGCTAACTAGCAATGTAAAGCCGCAAGGGAAATTGAACTTGAAGAAAACGTATAGGAGATAGGGCATGTTTGTTTGGGTGGAAGTGGGGTGGAAGTGGAGAGAGGGAAAGTCGTTTTTGCCATAAACGATCACCTCCGTTGTTTGGTTCGCCGTAAAAATGTTACGGTCGAAATTCGAGTTAACCTGAAATAGCGTAATTAACTTCGGCCCACGATGGGCCAAAGTCAATTACGGTGAAGGGAGGTAAAGAGAAAATAATAAAATAATATACTAGGTAAAAATAGTTATATTTAAATATATTTAATTATGGTACTAATTACTCTTTTATTCAGTTGGTATATTTAAAATATGTTAAAAATTGATTAGTTAAGTTTTAATATTTTCTTTATTTAATTTGTACAATTAAAATATGATAAAAATTGATTAATTAAGTATAAATAATAATTTAGTTGTTTTAAATTAAATTTTAATTATATAAAAATATAATTATATTATTTTTATTTATTAAATTATTTATTATTTATATATAAATTATAGTTTTACATCATACACTTCCTACCAAATAAACAGCGGAACTAATGAAACTTCACTTCCATAACTACAAAACAAATAGCAAAAAAGTAGTTTTCACCGAACTTTATTTCAACCCAAAGTCTACTTCAACCTAAAGTCCAGTTTCGGTGAAACAAACATGCCCTAGACTTCATGTCACACCTCAAGCCATAGTGGAAGCCTAACCCAAGTACGTGCACGGACCTGCTGTGTGTACAAGGTCACCTCTGCACACATGAAGTGTCTACAGTCAATCAACCTCTAGCAAGATATGATAATTACAATAATAGTTGGGTATCACAAGCATAATTGACCACAACTAGCTAAGCTTAAAGTATTTAACATTTATAACCATACATCATTAACCCCAAATGACTGCATCCCAACATAAGTATAACTCCCAAGGGAATATAACTCTAATACAAGTAAAATAAGATACAACTGTAATACATGTCTTCCAAAATGAATACATAAAATTGTCTAAGTTTAATTTGTACATCAACATCTCCCAACAACTCTCCCAAAACATGAAATAGGGACAACCTCTATGTTGACCAAGTGGGCGGGACGGCTGTAGTTATCAAGCAAAACCCTTGCCGCATCCCGGGTCTCCCCCACTCTAGAAGGCTCTGAAAAAGATAACATCAATGGTTGTGAGAACTATATAAAATAGTCCCTAGTGGGTGCCGCCGTCTAGAGGGGTGCGCTACACCACTAGGTCAACTAATGCATGAGTAATAAGGAAAATTGGAAATAACAATAATTGTAATAAAGAAATTATAACCATGTACTGTTATCATGCTTCTATGTACATGAAGTAAAGGATATGTGCTCTCAACTATCAACTATGCATCAAGTTATATTATGATGTTCAAATTTCAATGTTTTACCTAATCTCTCAAAGACTTACACATAGCACTGTACTACCCTTCGTTGTGCCTCATGGATAGTGTTCAGCGCTCCACATATGAAGTTGTTCCTCCCACTTGTCGCCCAATCGGCGCCGAAAAAGCAAGGGCAATCGTAGTAACAATGGCTTTACCTTCGGAGGATCTTGGATTGTTGGGAGTGACTCTAACAAGCAAATGCTAGATAAGCATATAAGTTTGGCTCTTGCAAGCTATAGTCCGATGCGTAATGCTCAAGGTCATAATTCCCAAGTGCTTGACCTATAGTCGCATAAGAGCTCTCAACTCTACTATTTTGTCTCAATATGTTATTTAAAAGTTAGGTGAACAAGTAATGTCATTAAATGTCCATATTTAGTGAAAAGTTTGTTTATCTTAACTTGACAACATGATGTAGAAGCATGTAGTACCCCATGTTTAAGCATGCTCCAGACAAAGTAACCAGAAGGCATACAATGTGAGATATACCACTAACATGCATATAATGTAAATGCCATGTTGTGGATATTCAATAAGAGTTTACAATGTCATGTTTATCAAGGAATTGAAATCAATAGAGAAGTAAATGACATAGGGGAGTTCACCAGTTTTCGTTAGGTCACACACACCAAATAGTCGGTGATAACCCTTTGTTTCCCCAAATCAAGTTGTTTAGTCTTTTCTTCTAACCCTAAGAGAGTTTTCCAGTCGTCAAAATCTCTAAAAGTTCACATATCAAAATTTTTCAAAATTCATAAGAAAAATAGGTAGAAAATTTCGGGTTTAGGGTTTTAGGGTTTAGGGTTTAGGGTTTAGGCTTGAACATCAACCTGAAGTTTCAATTCATTGAAACGAGCCATTCGGCCACAAAAAGTGACCCTTGGCGTAAAAGAAAACAATTGCTTGTAAAGGCGTTGCAGGTTGGTGGTAGGTATTTCCAGTAAGCTTAGCTTTCATCTCTGCCCACAAAGTGATAAGATTTTGCCTTAGCCACTCAAGTTGTCTTTTCACACCAATCCAGTATTGCTTGGTGGCGCCGGCCAACTTCACCATAGCAAACCTAACATGACGGTTATCAAATATGTCCATACCAATCAAAGTACTGCTCGATATCAACTAACCAATCAGTGAAGGCTTTTGGATCAAGTTGTCCATCAAAAGAAGGGATGCCTACCTTAACCTTACGGGTTATGTCTCCAAATGTCGTCTACATCATGTCGCTTTTGGCCTATTTGAACATAGGATGTAGTGGCGGTTTCCTGTGTGCATGTGGAATAACTATTACAATTTGGCTTGACTCACCATTATAGGTTTTTCTATTTAGTGGTGTGCGCGCCCTACACCCTTCACCAATTTGTGGTGTTCTCTAGACAGTATTATCCCCATTTTGGGCATGATCTCTAGCTTCTTGATTTTCTAAAGTAGTTGTTCGAGTTTTAAGGTCTTGCACTTTGGTTCCTAATTGGGTCGTCATGATAAAACCAAGTCCCCGATACCAAATCTGATGTACGACAGTTAAGGGAGTTTAGAGGTTTTCGAGAATTGCCTAAAAATATGGATCGAGCGATTCCTAGAAATCAAACTAAAAAGAAATAAATGATAAATCCGGAAATTCGAACTTAAATAAGAGATTGGTTAGAGAAAGATCATACCTTTGAGTTTCCGTTGGGTCGGATCCATCGTAAGCACGCGGGTGAGTTGGTTTTACTTCTTTCGATCTTCAAATCTTAGTCGGTTCATTAGAACTTACGAGGAATTCAAATCACTTAATTCTCATTAATCGAAAGTATACATTACAATAGAGTCTTGATCCTTATTTATAAAATATAAGTTAAAACGACTAAGAACACGACTAGGAGTCTTGAAAAGAAAATTAAACAATTTGTCATAGTGGAATTCAGAACAGAGTTCTAAAAAGGAATAGAATTCGAAATCTAAATCCAAAGAANGACTGTATTTGGAATATTTGGTTGCACGATGGACCAATGCTAGAAGCCTTACTTAGATCTGAATCTGATTCAGATTCGGTGGATTGATTTTGGAAGTTTTATTAGACTAGGAGTCTTGAAAAGAAAATTAAACAATTTGTCATAGTGGAATTCAGAACAGAGTTCTAAAAAGGAATAGAATTCGAAATCTAAATCCAAAGAAACTAAAACTTTCAAATAAAAATCCTAGTCTAATAAAACTTCCAAAATCAATCCACCGAATGTGAATCAGGCTAAGATTCAAGTCAGGTTTTTAGTTCCAGTCCATTGTCCAACCAAATATTCTGAATACGGTCCTGATGATGAGTATAAGTTCGAAAAAGACCCAGTTCCCCATCAAGCCTCAACCTCCAAGTCCAAACCTATGGTTGGTTGAAGCTCCTAGAAGAAAGGATAATGAAGAAGAAGAAGAAAATGAGTAAGGAAATTGAGAGAAATAAGTGAAGAGGAAGAGGAAGATGGAGAGGAAAGGAATACTTGACCTTTCTCTTGTAGAGGAAGAATGAAGAGAAGAGAGAGGAGTGAGGGGCTACTAAATAGAGGCAACAAAATCCTTGCTGGCCCTCCAAACAAGAGAAACTGGAAGTTAGGCAATTTTAAGTCTCACGGAACTGATTACCGTTACCCAACCATTAGTACCAATACATCCCTTGTGTACTGGTATCCCAAGGAAGTTTGCCAGAACCGGAACTTCGAATCTGCCAACTTTTCTATTGCGTATCGTACTCGAACTTCAATATCGGTACACCAACTTCAGTACCAGTACTTCTAAGTTCTGTAAAACTAAGAGCTCTCCTAGCCAATCTCACTACTGAGTACTAGTACTCTATTTTTTCAGTACCGGTACGTGCAACAAACCTTCAGTTTTGTAGATTTTGCACTCCGAGCTCCGTTTTCGTGTGTTTGCATGCCGAAAACACTGTAACATCTCTCAAAAACTATCAGAACTATCTAAATAGTATCAAATACTACTTTTCACCGGAACTTGGCTATTTTGCAAAAGTTTAGTGTACTACACTTAATAAGTTCTGTGTTCACAAATTTTAGGATGCAAGTACAGCTGAACCTAGTCTGAAATGAGGCCTCTTAAGTTGTGCTATTCTTTCATCATTGTTCTTACTTGCACATCCCAGTTACTGAATATTTCCTGCTATTTTAATCCTTCTTTTCACGCATAGTTATTTGCTGGATGACTTGATTAGATATGTTTACTTGCCACAGGATAATGTGTTTGTTCAGCTTCTCTGCTCAATTCAGTATCGAATTGTCAAAGAAAGTGCTGATGACGCATTCTATGAGTTGCAAAATCCCCAAGAACAAATTCAGGCATATGTATTTGATGGTAAATTCTATGATTGTTGATTGTGTCTAACTTCAGTAGTAATGTCTTGTTTTGACGATGATTGTTTTGTTCACAATTAGTGGTCCGAGCACTTGTTCCGAGAATGAATCTGGATGAGCTCTTTGAGCAGAAAGGAGAAGTGGCAAAAGCTGTTCTTGAGGAACTTGAAAAGGTAGTTATGGACCTTTTGTTAGTGATATTTCCATGCACTAAGTTTTCCAGGAATTATGCTGAAGTCCACATTTTACAATCTGCAATCTGCAAATTTGTTTTCTTTGTAAGTATATTCAGTGTTATTCATCTGTAATGATGGATCTAGGTATAGACTTGTGATACAAAGGAATCCTTATATTCTCCATTTTTTAGGTTCTTTTAACCTTGTAGGGTTTGGCTGCTTTATTATTTGTTGATGTTGGTTGTGCAGATGAGTCTTCTAATGCCCTAGCCCATAAAGTCTTTTTCCTACGTTTGGAATTAAGATCACTTACTTTTTTATCTTTGGTTTTTCATTCACCCAGTCTATCCTTTTTTTTCTGCAAAATTGTTACCAATGATTTGATAAAATCTGCTTTTGATATTGCTATTGAGTAGCAACCTCAATAACTTATCCGTTGGCTAAGATTATTTTAAGTTGGTAATTAGATATGATCGTTATTTTTTCGCATATGATTACTGGTTGCACTGTCAATATTTCTTTCATCTGCCATTTGTTTGACATTTTATCAATGAAAAAAAAAAAAAATCAGGTGATGGGAGCATATGGCTATAACATTGAGCAGATACTCATAATTGATGTCATACCTGATCCCTCGGTGCGTAAAGCAATGAATGAGATAAATGCAGGTATTCTCCTTCGTCTTGAAGTTGATTAAATTTCAATTATAATGAATATTTGTCCTGTCAATTTCATCTTTACTAAATTTATTTATAAGACAAAAATGCAATTCTGTTGTTTATCATGCTGATACACCATAAAGATATACCACAATTGATTACTTGGTATTGTTGGAATATAATCGCTAATTATGTCTTTTAGGAAATCCTTTTAGATTATAGCTTGGTATGTCACGTTTGTGAATATATTGATTTTGAATTTTGCTCTATGTGGCATAACCTACACTCTCAAGGTTGAAATTTGGATTTCACGCCATAAGGACAGCTCACCATGTATATTAATTCTAATATGTAGCATAGCCTATGGGACTCGAGTTGAATTTTGGATTTTATGACACAAGGACATCGTGTTTAATTTGTAGATGGAATCCTTTTACTTTTGATGTTAGTTTTTAGTGACATATGTCATATATACTGGGTTTTTTTTTTTTTCCTTTTATTTTGCAAATATTACTACTTTTTTTGTTTGTAGATTTGTTTAGATGCTGGATATATACTATTATACTAGTATAGGGCCCACGCTTCGCAGCGGGTAAATATTATTTTAATTAATTATTATATATAATTATTAAGAATTGAAGATTGAAGAAGAAGTTATTAAGTAAAGAAATATATCCAAAATGCCCATTAGACTATTCTTATATACATTATAAGAACTCTAAAGTATAATATTGTCCTATAAAAGCGGTGAATGGTTCACCGTTTTTAAAAAGCAGTAAACCATTCACCGCTTTCTTCCCTCTTCTATTCCTTTTCTTCCTTCTTTTATGTCTCTGTACAATATTATTAGGAGTTATAAAAGTGGTGAATGATTCGCCGCATTTAAATGCGGTAACTCATTCACCGCCTATATTATTTATTTTTTAAAAAATTCAATTTAATATATTAGAGGTCTATTTTTACAAATTATTTTTTTTAAAAGACTTTTTATAATTATAAAAATCAGTAAGATTATTTATAAAAAAAATTCTATTTTGTGCCCTTTATACCATGAAAACAGATACATTTCGGCGATGGCTTTCCATATTAGGCCTAATTTTTAGATAAAGCAAGGAAAGAAATAGTAAATATTAATTACTCACCTTGTTGTTATCTACAGGCATTGTCAAGTGAAAAAGAAAAGTTAAATAATTCATCTATTAGAAGTAAATAGTTTGTAAAAAATAGTTGGTATTTTGTTTAATAGATTGCCTGTTTGGTTGTGATCGTTTTTTTTATTTGCTATGGATTTGAAAATGATTGTACATTCTCTCATGAACGCTAACAACAGTTTGGATGCTAATTCCATTTTCGGAGTTGCTGAAGAAGGTCACGAAGATGGGAAAGTTTTGGCTTGTATAGAATCATTTCTTTCGAGGAAATGAACTTCTGTCGCACATACTACATGGGATTGATTATTGTTACGAGCTTTTCGATACTCTCTGTGTGTTCTATGCTTCTTTTTTTTTAAAACTCTTTTCATCCTAATCCATTATCCAGCCCAAAGGCTTCAGCTCGCTAGTGTTTACAAGGGAGAAGCCGAGAAGGTTCTTCTGGTGAAGAAAGCCGAAGCAGAAGCAGAGGCGAAGTATCTGGCTGGTGTTGGAGTGGCGAAGCAGCGCCAGGCCATAACCGACGGCCTGAGAGAGAACATCGTCAACTTCTCACACTCTGTGTCTGGAACGAGCGCCAAGGAGGTGATGGATCTGATTATGGTCACGCAGTACTTCGACACCCTGAAGGATCTTGGCAACTCGTCTCAGAATACCACCGTATTCATCCCCCACGGTCCCGGTCACGTGAGGGATGTCACCGAGCAAGTTCGGAATGGGATGATGGAGGCCGCCAGCACCAACTTGATCGATCAGTAGAAGGGTCTGGTCTGACTCTTTCCTTTTCTTTAGTGCTGATGGCTTGTGGCCTTGCGGACACTGTTAAAGCTCTCTGATCTTCACGGTAATAATGTTGATATATTTGTGAGGTAGATGTGGATTAAAGTGATCTACCAGTTTTTCTCGTCGGTCTTTAGTTTCGAGGTGTGTATATATATTGTAATAAAGGGGAGTCTCTCTGGTTTACCAATAGTTTGAAGATTCTCTTTTCCTCTTTTTTTTTTCATTACTTATTTTCTGTTTCTGAAGTTTGTCATACTTGTGTGATTCTGTTAAAGTTTGAATTAAGTTATTTGAAATTCTTTAGCCTGGAATTTCTAAATGAGATTATTTTATTGTTATTATCAACACCCTTAATACTCAAATACTGGCAAAAAAAAAAAAAAAAATCTGTGCAATGTACGGACTCGTTATAATTAATGTATAATTTAATAGGCTGATTCAAAATATTCTTATTTATTGGCCGGCCCGGCGCAGCACGCCATGATGGGCCATTCCTGCAGGCCTGCAGCCCAACACAGAATGGACAGCACCATCGGTTGGTGCTGGTCCTGCGGGGCGACAGACTCTCGGCCCGGGACCCGGTACGGCCCAATCAGCATGTCAGGCGACAAGGCGTCCGGTCCATCTACCAGTACCGCCGCCCACCCTTTTTTTATTTTATTTTATTTTTTTCTAATATGTTTTTTTAGTTTTTTTAAATTTATTCTTCAAAAAATATTAAAATATTTTAAATTTTTAAATAAATTTTTAAAAAATCATCCAAAACTTATTTATCTAATGAAAAACTATAAATATATTTTATAAAATCAATTGACAAAGTTTAAAAAATAAAAAAAATATAGTAAAATAGGTGAGTCCGTGGCCAACCTAGTTCAGGATGCGGGCCGTGCTGGGCCATAACCCAAAAAGGTGGCCTGACTCGGCCCATATTTGAATTTGGGCCAGGCTAAGCTACCTTGTGGCCCGTTTCGGGATGAAAAATTTGGGTTGGCACTGCCCAGATTACATCCCTCGGCAAAATCAACTTTTAAATTTAAATTTAAATTTATTAGACCGATAATTCAAGAATTGCTATAAATATAATATGCTTAAATCAAACTATCAAACTAAAGCCTGTTCTTGAGAAAGAGAATGGTAGATTCAAATTCGTGTGGAGTTTAAAGTATGCTTATCAGTTTCTAGAGAATTATGAAGAAGGATATCGCTCGTTAGGGTGTACAAATTAAACTTATGAGAGAACATAGGAGCGTGTTTGCGGTTCAGGATAGAATTCAGTAGAGCAAGAGATCGGGAATGGCCTGGATTGCACGGCCCAAGGTAGGATTAAGTAGGACGAGATCGGGAATGGCCGGATTGCATTGACATAGAAGTTGACAAGAGGTATCCCGATCTTGGGTCTGGTGGCACAATACTAAGTTTTGTGATCAAATTGCTAGTCCAAATCATATGTTCAATCCTATACAAAACATATGTAGGTAATTGTCTCATTTGTAGCTTAAAATGCAAACAAACAAGCCAAACTAGATAGAAATGTACTATCTAAAAAGACATGCTTGATGCCCGCGCCTAGGTGCCAAAGGTCATGGAGTAGACCACTACGTTTAGGCACACCCATGAGATGTATGCGAACACGAATTGCTTTAGCAAAAAAGAGGAAACCTCTTGATTTTATTGCAATTAATTTCCAATTGTTAGAAGCAGCGCTAAAATTAATAGAACCCCACACCAGCACTTGCGTGGCTTTCTTGTGGAGGTCAATTTTGGTCCCCAAACTTAATTTGCACGATTTTTCCTAAATTTTTTTTTTTGCATAGTTTTCACTTTCGTCCCAAAAATTAAATTCAAATTTTAGGATTCAAATTCTGAGTGAAAATTTTAATTTTAATTTTAAACTAATATTCTGGAATTAGAATTTAGAATTTGAATTTAAAGATACAATTTTGATTTAACACTGAAATAGAAATTTGAACTGAAATTCAGATTTTGAATTTTGACCACGAAATTGAATTTGAATTTTGCTTTTGATATTTAAATTTCTATTCAAAATCTAATTTTAGGTTTTAAATTTGAATTTATAATTTTTATTCAAAATCGGAATTATATTTTAAATTTTGAATTCAAATTTTCAATTTGAAATCTTGAATTCAAAATCTAAATGTGAATTTGAATTGATATTTCAAATCAAAATCTGACTTTGAATTTAAATTTGAATTTGAAATTAAAATTTTGAATTCAAAATCTAAATGTGAATTTGAATTGATATTTCAAATCAAAATGTGAATTTGAATCTAAAATTTGAATTCGAAGTCTGAATTTGAATTTAAAAGCAAATTCGATGGTTTGAACTTAATTTTTAAATTTGAATTCAAATATAAATTTGAATTTGAGATTTGATTTCAAATCTAAAGTTCAATTTGAACTTTGGACTCAAATTAACATTTTGAATTTGAAATTCAAAATCAAAGTTAGAAATTTAATTTAGAATTTGAATTCAAAATGTGAACTTAATTTTAAAATTAAGTACAAAATTTAAATTTCAATTCGAATCTGAGTTAGAATTTAAATTTGAATTAAAAATTAAAATTAAAATTGTAAATTTGAAACCAAAATGAAACTTAAATTTAAAATTTAAATTCAAAATTAGAATTTAAAATTAAATTTGAATAAAAAATTAAAATTAAAATTTGAATGCAAAAATCTAGCTTTTAATTTAAAATTTAATTTAAAGTTAAAATTAAAATTTAAAGTTTGAATTTGAATTTAAATTTGAGTTTAAATTCTATATTTAGCTGGCGCTACACAAAACTTTCGTGGAGCAACACCGCTTTCAAAGGATGATATCTAATTATAATGAAGTCAAAAAAATTATGAACTTAACTGGGAATAAAGTAAAAAAGTGCAAATAGTTGAGAACCCTAAACTACGAACGCCTATTCTCCATGCAAAAATTTTATGAACATCGTATCCAAAGAAAGTAATTTAGGGACGCTCTGAATGGGCGCCGCGTGTTCTGGACATAATGTCTGAAGAAAGTAATTTGAAGATGCTTTGGATGGGCGCTGCGTGGCACACGTGACACCCATCTTGAAGCTTTCCTTTGAGACAATCCCAACTTCGCACACGCGGGAACGAAAAAGGGAAAAAAGATCACCGGCTCTATTTTTTTATATATATAGAGAGAGAGAGGAGAGCATAGGAAGAGAAAAGGAGGGTGATAAGAAGCAGCCGAGGAAGAGAAAGGAAGGGACGACACTGTCACGGTCCGGGACCGATACCAATTTGGGCCGGCCCGATCACGTCAAACAGATGCCGAATGGACAGAGTTTTTCCTGCCCGCCCAAGGCTCATCACCTGTACATTTTCAAACAAGAAGTGCACTAGCGGAAACATACACAAATGGCTTACACAAGGGTAAGCAATAGCCATGAGTGGAAGAAAGGAAACTAAACATCTACACAAGTACTATGATTTACTTTTGATCACATACATTGCATTTAACCTCATATTCATAATTCTTTACATTGCTTGCATCATTTCTTTTACATCACATTTGCTCAAAATAAACTTTACAATCTTTTCTTTCTTTGCTTCATACATCAACATCTTAAATCATCAAATACAAAAGATGATAAAAGGGTATACTACTAACAAAATGTAAAGCCCGACTCGGGTAGCCACTGTCTAGGGTGCTATACCTTTACCGCGATCGCTCGCCGGCTCGCTCGGTCCCGGCTCTGTGGAATAGTGGGTGAGAACTACAACAAAGTTCCCAGTGGGTTCGGCCCCAATCTCACCGACTTTCTCACTAGAACTAACTCAGGCATAGTAGAAAGGATAAGCAGAATAGTAACCAAACTATAATCATGATACTAATACGCCTGAATAATAAAGCAAGAAGTATGCTCAACGTAAATCATGCAAGTATGCAAGTTTTTTGTTCTTTACTCTTTATTCTTTAATCTTATTTCTTTGTTCTTTAATCTCACGACTAACCCGGGGGTTTCGCTACATTAACTTGCCTACATTAAGTCCATCATCGCGGGCCCTCAACTGCCTCCCGCTAAGACCGTCCTCGGGTTTACTCCAACCCGTGATGTCACGGCCGGCCCCGAAACAACTACCAATTTGGCACGATTCGGGCGCGGCGGGCGGACCGCCGAACGGACAGCACCTCCCCTGTCCGCCCAAGGCTCAACAACAGGAATGTGTACAAGAATTTATCCAAGAATTTAAATTCTAAACATACACATTCAACGAGGCACAAATAGTAGATAGATATCTCAAAGCTGTAAAGGCATAAAGGAAACTATGCTACTATGCCCATAATCATATATAATGAATGCATGCATCATATAGTAAGGGTTTACTATCATGCTAACGAATTCGATCCATGTTCGAATGATAATGTTCAATGACATTGTTAACTGTTCATTACCCAATCTGTGGCGAAACCCTTGGGCCCGCCTACAACTCACATTTTCATCCCGTATTGGGCAAGGGAGCTTCATGTGCCCCCAAACCTGGGACTGTCTGCGGACCTTCATGTGGTCCTAATCGCCCGACACTCCGGAGTACTCGACGACAATCCTCTCCATGTGAGGATATGGATGGCTATACCACCCCAAATAACAGACCGTGAGCTCGATCTATCCTCTCCAAGTGAGGATACCCTACGAACTAGGGCCAACATCTCAATTAAAACTCATTTACATCCTCTCCATGTGAGGATACTTAGCTTTACTAAGTTCTTTGTCCACAAGGCATTTTCTAAAGGATCCACTTGTCCCTAGGTCCATAAACCTCTAGTGTCAATACACTACATTAATGCTACTCAATGTGTTCTTTAAACATTTAGATGCCACTCTCTATGTCGCTACATAACCATCGAGCTCATCTCTTTTCTTTAGCACTATAGGATCCTACAATGCAACATGCAAGAGATGAAAATTATGCGTTATTCTAAGACATAGAAAGGAGTTCAGTTGCTTCGGGATGACACCCCCCACCTTTTCTTGATGTAGAGGTTCTAGAAACGCTCTTCGGCGAACTTTACGACGAAGTCTTGGCCGTCTTGGTCCAAAACAATGCTAAATCGGCCGTATTTTGCTAATAGCTCTATATTCATTCGACGAAACGTGAATTCGACTTCGCCCCCGCGTTTGGACACCTAGCAATTAGGTTTATAAGGCCTCAAATGAGATCAATCTCATACTTTACCAAAAAACCTCATTTTGGAGCCCTAGGGTTCCATCTTGCTATTTACACTTTGAAACCCTAGCCCTCTAATCCACCAACAATGGTGCTAGGGGTCCATTTGACCCTACTTCAAAAGCTTAAAATCCAAAAACCCTAGATTCTACATGTTAGGGTTTAAGAGCTTACCTCTGGGTTAGCTCCAAGAGAAGAGGAGAGGGAGGTGGAGATGTCCAAAGCCTTCCCTTTGATCTCCTTCTTCTTCTCCTTCCTTTTCTTCTTCTTCTTCTTCTTCTTCTTCTTCTTCTTCTTCTCCTCTTTTTCCTTCTCCTTCCTTTTCTTCTAGAGAGAGAAAGAGAGATGAGTGAAAACGAGAGTGTGAGGGAGGGTGAAAATGAGAGAGGGGGAGAGCTCTCTCTCTCTATACTCTCTAATTAATGCCATTTTGCATAAAAGCCCCTCTACTTTCCATCCCTTGCACTGCACTCATTGGGCATTTTTTGCCCAGAGGGACCGGTCCCCCCGACCTGGGACCGGTCCCCGAGAGCCTCCCCAGACATCACGCGTTCGGGAACCAGTCTCTCCCTTAGAGACCGGTCCTCGGGAGACCGGTTCCTGCCTGAGAGACCGGTTCCCGAGAGCTCGATTTTCGGGACAGCCAAACTTTGGCTTCTCTCGCTGGCGTCGCACACGGGGACCGGTCCCCTCAGCCTGGGACCGGTTGCATCAAGGATCCCCAGCAACCACCAGCCTCGGGGACCGGTCTCTCCCTGTCAGGGACCGGTCCCTAAGAGCAACTTCAGCCCAGTGCAGGTTTTGCACTATATGCTCTCGCGAACACGTTTCCAATGCACTTTTTATGTTTTGGACATCTTTAGCTTTTTCGAAGGATACTCACTCGACAAATAGTCGATCCTGGACGAAGTACAACTCTCGGATTTTGAGAATTCACTTCCTTACATCCTTCCCTCCTTAAAAGGAGTTTCGTCCTCGAAACTAACTTAACTCTCAACTTTAACTTGAATCCATACCTTACTCCTCAAATAGATGAGGATGGTGCTTTCTCATCAGATCCTCGAGTTCCCAGGTGGCCTCGCGATCATCGTGATTGCTCCACCGAACCTTCACGTAGGGAATTTCTCTATTTCGCAACTGTAATACACTGAACTTTTGCAAATTGCGAAGTTCGAGTGTGTGGAATGGTGTGTGGATCACTCTTACATGTTCTAAAAGGTTAGAACAAGTGTTTGGACAAGTTTGAGAGTGATTGGAATGCAAAATATAAGAAAATGCATTGACCTGCGAAATTTCAGCATTTTCTGCTTGCTGTACCGGTACAGCCATTACCTTGTACCGGTACAAGCTGGCAGATTCGTGATAGCAGGGCCAAATTGGTCATTTCACATCTTGTGCCTACCTATTTGATCCCAGCACGACTCTTGGAGCTTGCTGGAGTGTGCTAGAGCCCAGAGAAGCAACCTTGCATCATTTTCTCTCTCTCTCTCTAGGGCTTTTCTCTCTCTACAAAGAATTCGCCGATTTCGCTCGTTTTCGTCGTCGCGCGCGTTCTTCGCTGGTTGCGAGCGTCGCAGCGCCTTTGTGCAC
>NC_033642.1:3807981-3814899 GCF_001540865.1 Ananas comosus
GGCGTTCATATAAGTGCTGGAGCTCGTGCGTTACGATATACTCGGTGGCCTCGAAGTTCTCCTGAACTCGAGACTTCTCAAAGGCCACTACTAATAGCGGGCTCTCCACGCTTTCAACGACAGTGCGGGCCCATGGTCGCCTTCGTATAGGCCGTGCACGTGTCTGGGCGGTATGTGGACGTCATATATTCCGCAGATGCTCTTCGTTCAGCTATCCTTCATTTTGTTCTCTCAGGATAGGACTATAGTCTCGTTTCATGTTCAGCTATATGTTGCTCATAGGTTAGGCTCAGTTTTAGGTTTCACATATGTTTGGTACTTGAGTCGTTTTTCCTCTTCATTGTGATGATATTAGAGTTGGGGCTTTCATTTATATGTAGTGCCCACATGTTTTTCTTATCTATGTTACCACCAGAGAGATATATATATACCTGTAGTGGGAGCCGGCATCGGGCTCATCGTTCCACTAGCTGATCGTGCGAGGATCATCAGGGATCGATCCGCGCTGAGGGAACGGTGCTAGGGATCGGAGAGGACATTGTCCGAGACATTTTTGTTGGTGGTTTTCCCGCACTCTTGATAATTGTTATCAAGGGTCACCCATTCGGCGGTCGGAGCCGCTTAATGTGGTGATCCGAGTTCTACATGTCTTACCTTTATTTTCGTCATTAAACGTACTATATAAAAGAGATTGGAGACATGGAACACATTGTGTACATCCGCGAGCTTCGGCGGCAAAGCGAGTCGATAAGCCACTGTGCCAACTCGCTCCAATATTTCATAAGGTCCAATATATTGGGGACTTAGCTTTCCCTGCACTCCAAACCGCTTCACACCCCGCATCGGTAAAACCTTCAAGAATACGTGGTCGCCCACAGCGAACTCGATATCTCGACGGCGCCTATCTGCATGCTTTGCTGTCTAGACTGCGCCGTGAGCAATCTCTTGCGAGCAAGGCCGACTTTCTCCTCCGCTTCTCGCAACACATCGGAGCCGAACTCAGCCCGCTCACCTACATCGCTCCAATGTATAGGAGATCGGCACTTTCGCCCATAAAAAGCCTCGAACGGTGCCATCTGCACACTAGCGTGATAACTGTTGTTGTAGGCGAACTCAGCCATTGGTAGATGATCACACCAATTTTTTTTATAGTCGATGGCACGCGCTCGCAACATATCCTTCACAGTTTGAATGGTTCTCTCTGTTTGCCGTCGGTCTAAGGATGAAATGCGGTGCTGAAATCCAGCCGTGTGCCAAGGGCTTCCTGCAGGCTCTTCCAGAAGTGCGAAGTGAACCAGGGGTCACAATCCGACACGACCGATTTCGGCACCCCATGCAGTCTCACTATCTCATCGAGGTATACCTGCGCTAACTTGTCACCCGACCACGTGGTGTGGATCGGCAAGAAGTGAGCCGATTTCGTCAATCGGTCCACGATTACCCAAATCGCATCGTGGCCGCCCGTCGAGCGAGGCAAGCCGACCACGAAGTCCATTGATATATCCTCCTATTTCCAAACGGGGATTGGTAGGCTTTGAAGCTTTTCCGCTGGAAATCGACGCTCGGCCTTCACTTGTTGGCATGTTAAGCACTTCGCCACAAAGAGTCCAATATCACCCTTCATCCTCGGCCACCAGTAGTGCATTTTTAGTCCCTGGTACATCTTGGTCCGCCTGGGTGATCAGCATATGGAGATCGATGTGCTTCTTGTAGAATTAGCTCGCGAAGCTCTCCATTTTTGGGCACACACCATCGGTTTCGAAACCGAAGTGCACCATCGGCGTCTGTACTGAAATCACCACTTCGACCTTCCTCGATGTTTCGCCACACCTTTTGGAGTTCTGGGTCCGCAGGTTGCAGATCTTTAATCCTCTCCAACAAGGTCGGTTGGACAACGAGCGCCATCAATTGGGCCGGAATCTCAAGAGCAACCACCTCAAGGTTCAACCGCTCCATGTCTAACCACAAGGGTGACTAATTTGTAACCCACATCGAGAGGTTCTCCGTCAACTTCCTGCTCAATGCATCAGCGACCACATTAGTTTTCTTGGGGTGGTAAAGGATATCAACATCATAGTCCTTCAACAATTCTAACCACCGCCGTTGTCTCATGTTGAGCTCTTTCTATGTGAACAGATATTTCAAACTCTTGTGGTCGGTATAGATCTCACAATGGGCACCGTACAAGTAGTGCCGCCACAGCTTCAAGGCGAAAATTACCGCCGCTAGCTCCAAGTCATGGATGGGGTAGTTCTTTTCATAGCTCTTCAGCTGACGGGATGCATAAGCAATCACCTTCCCATTTTGCATCAAAACACACCCCAATCCTAGATAGGAAGCATCGCTGTAGACTACGAAGTCTTTGCCTTGCACCGGTAGAGCGAGCACCGGAGTTGAAGTTAATCTCTGCTTCAACTCTTTGAAACTCCGGTCGCACTCCTCGCTCCAAACAAACTTGGTGCCTTTCTGAGTCAGGCAGGTAAGTGGAATCACTATCTTGGAAAAGCCTTCCACAAACCGCCTATAATAGCCCGCCAAGCCCACGAAGCTTCGAACCTCCGTGACGTTAGTCGGGCGCGGCCAATCCTTGATTGCCTCAACCTTCCTCGGGTCTACTGAGACTCCACCCACGAAAATCACATACCCTAGAAATGCGACTTCTCGGAGCCAGAAGTTACACTTCTTCAACTTAGCATACAACTTCTCCTCCTGAAGGGTTTGAAGTACTATCCTTAAATGCTCGGCATGTTCCTCGTCACTACGAGAATAGACCAATATGTCGTCTATGAAGACCACGACAAATCGGTCCAAAAACTTCCTGAAGACACGGTTCATCAAGTCTATAAATGCCGCTGGAGCATTCGTGAGTCCAAATGGCATGACCGTGAATTCATAGTGCCCGTATCGCGTACGAAACGCAGTTTTCTGCACATCCTCCGGCTTAATTTTTAACTAGTGATAGCTGGACTGCAAATCTATCTTCGAGTACACACACGACCCTTGCAACTGATCGAACAGGTCATCGATTGGAGGAAGTGGGTACTTGTTCTTGATCGTGACTCTGTTCAACTCTCGATAATCCACGCAGAGTCGAAACGATCCGTCCTTCTTCTTTACGAAAAGCACCGAGGCTCCCCACGGTGATACACTTGGCCGGATAAACTGCTTGTCGAGAAGGTCTTGCAATTGGCTCCTCAACTCTTTTAGTTCCACCGGCACCATTCGGTACGGAGCCTTCGAGATCGGTGCGGTACCGGGAACTAAGTCTATGACGAACTCGATCTCCCGATCCAGTGGTATCCCCGGCAACTCCGCGGGAAATACATCCGGGAACTCCCGCACAACTAATAACTCCTCCAATGCTGGAGCTACTCGTTCCACTTCCACAACAGTGGCTAAGAATGCCGTGCAATCGCTGTTGACCAACTTCCTTACTCTTGTCGCCGACACCGTCGCGACGAAGCACGAGCTCTGGCAAGCCCGATACGTGAACTCCCTTTGTCCTGGCTCACGAAACATAATTACTCTGCTCTTGCAGTCGATCGTTGCATGATATTTCGAGAGCCAGTCCATGCCCAAAATGATGTCATAAGCCTCGAGCTTCTTGCGTTCTAGCGTCCGAATAGGCATTATCCAGTCGCCTACTTGTACCGGACACGATGCACACTCTGAGTAGGTATTAAACGTCGACCCAGGGCCCTCAACCTGCCACTTGTCACTCGCCTCAATGAGAATGTCATGCATGCGTGCGAATGATCTACTAATGAATGAATGCGTGGCTCCTGTATCAAATAAAGTCCTGGAGCAAACTCCGTTAATTAAAACCATACCTGCCACAAGGCGATGCTCCTCCGCCTCCGCAGGCTCCTCGGCTTGAACCTGAGCGGCGAATACCTGACCGCTCAGAGCTGATCGCGTCACCTTAGGTTGACGCGGCATCATGGCTCGTCCCGTCGACGCGGCCGTCGGTGGAACTCTCCATAATGAGCCAGAATCGCCGGCACCGATGCAGTCGATGGGGCAGGTGAGGCTCCTCCTCTCGGGCAGTCCTGAATGAAGTGCCCCGGTTGCCCACACTTGTAGCACTTGCCTCGACCCTGCTCACATCGCGAGACTGGGTGGTCTCCGCCGCATATGATGCACCGTCGCACTCCACCGCCCTTTGGCTGAGTCCGTGGATACTTCGGGAGCTTCTTGGAAAATGCTTGTCCCCCCGAACCGCCCCCGCCTTGGTGTTTCTTGCCTTTGTCTTTGGACTCGGCCAACATCTCACGCTTCTCCCGAACGTGGGCGTCTCCGTGCTCCGCCCAAAGTGCCCAGTTGAAGACCTCCGCAAAGGTCGTGAGCTTGAGTATCTGCACGGCCTTATAAATCCCCTGTCGAAGTCCTCGCAAGAACCAATCGGCCCGGTCCCGGTCATCTTTCACTACGTTCGGGACACAATCAATGATGTGGGAGAACTCTTGTTCATACTCCGCCACTGAGCGGTCCCCTTGCTCTAACTTGCGAAACTTCTCCTTGAGTTTCCGCTTCAACATATCGGGAAAGTAGTTAGCGAACATCTCCCGCTTGAATTCTTCTCACAACATTGGCGGGAGATCGGAAGGCCGATCCCTCTTCACGTGCTTCCACTATACCTTTGCTGCCTTCTCCAGACAGTGGGTGGCAAGGTACACCTTATCCCTCTCCAAGGTATGCAAGTCCTCAAAGAGAGTCTCCATCGAATCGATCCAAGACTCGACCATCGCCGGCTCCACCTTCTTGCCGTTAAAGGTTGGTGGATGGAACTTGTTGAACTTAATAAGAGCCGCCAATGCGCGCTCTCCTTCCACATCTTCGGCCGTCACATCGGGTGTAGCCGATCCCGACGTCGCTTGTGGTACGATCGCTTGCGGTGGGCGTGCCGTCACCGGAACCTCCGCTATACCCTCACCCTATGCCGCTCCGGGTACGTGATTCGAGGGTGCGGGCGGACCACCGCCCTCGTTCACCGTCGCAGCCGCCGCCGCAACTTGCCGCTCCAAAAGATCCTGGAAGCGCTCGAATCGGGTCTCCTGGCGCTGCACCACATTGGTCAACGCAGTCACTTGCGCCCGCAACTGATCCATCTCGCTCGGTTCAGCCTGCTCGGGCACCTCGGGAAGTGGTGCCAGAGTAGACCTCGTGCTCGGGCGTCCTCTTGGTGCCATTGGCTCCTGAAATGCAAGTACTTTGTTAATTATCTTAACCCGTTCGCCTCGTCGCAATCACGACATAAGACGACTGGACAACAAAATCGGGCGGAAGCACACAAGCGTACTCGTTCCCGACTCTTGGCGTCATGTCGTCGGCCGCCGACACAACCACCTCAAGTCAAGAGCTAATACCACTTGAATCCATCTCTAGTCACTACTAGAGAGATAACTTCAATCTCGACCCAATCAAATTAACTTCTGCCATCGTTATAGGTTCACGTTCTGCTCACGCACCTATAACCTTAGGGCTCACCAACCTAGGGTCTCCTAGGTCATCCTAGACTTTCTCTCTTTACTTGCTCTTATTGCTCTGATACCATACGACTGTCACGCCCCGCCCCGAAACCACTACCAATTTGGCACGATTCGGACGCGGCGGGCGGACCGCCGAACGGACAGCACCTTCCTTGTCTGCCCAAGGCTCAACAACAGGAATGTGTACAAGAATTTACCCAGAAATTCAAATTCTAAACATACACATTCAACGGGGCACAAACAGTGCCAACAACTAAGAGCAAGTAATCCACAAGATATGCAAGTGAAACAAAGAGAGTACCTTACTAACTATTACAATAGTTTTGAATCTTTTACATGTGCATCTTTTCCCCAAAATGAATACATTTGTTCATCAAAATTCATAGCTCTCCAACCTCACCTACATGAATCTCTCTCAATACATAGGTGTGCTAATGCAAAAGGAAAAGCTACTATACAAACACGGTCTCACTGGTTGGGCGCGATGCCCTTGCCGCCGTCCTCGCTCGGTAAACCTGTACCTACCACTGGAAATAGAGTGGGGTGAGAACTATCTTCCATAGTTCCCAGTGGCTCGGCCTGTCACGCCCCGGGACCGGCGGAGGCCCTCCCAGTAGCGTGCCCAGACCCGCCATATGTCTACACATATAAGGCGTCTACGATAAAAGCGGAAGTAAAAGCAAGAGATAGAACAAATATAAGAAATAAAATAACTAGCAACTAGAGATATCAGAGCAAGCAAAGCTAGACAATAAAGAAATCATAAGTAGTACAATATCTGTCTCAAAAGTACAAAAACGGTGGTCTCTACCCGATGGTGTCCGTGAATCCGCCGTGTTCGACCTGATGGAAACCATCCAGGAACTAACCTTTACCTTTAGCTATGCCCCAGCTCTTACTTGTTAGTGATGATCTATCTGAATCATCAACCCAATGTAAATGTACGTATATCGTATCCCAACTCTGTACATCATATAAACTATCAGAGAACAACGTAATCTCGTATGAACCAACGGTACTATCTCGAATACATAGTACGTAACTATTTCCAATAACTGTAACTTGATAATGGTAACCTGCATCATAAAACTATAACATCTACATGTAGTGGTACTGTAGCAATATGAACTCAAATCATTCAATCGTAATATTAATACGGAAATATAACGATAGTAAAAACATGAATGGGAACAAAAACCCCGGATCACCTCGTCCTCGACTCCAGTCATTAACGGGTGACCCTTGATATTTAATATCAAGAGTGCGGGAGAAAAAGAGCTACAAAATGTCTCGGAAGGTGAGTCCCACTCCGGTCCCTAGCGCCCTTCCCTCAACGAAGCTCGATCGAAGGAAGCTCCTGCTCAACGATCCACCAGATGGAGAGCTAAAACAAAGGAAAACGCTCTCCAACTCTCAAGATGGTCACATA
>NC_033642.1:3816233-3818803 GCF_001540865.1 Ananas comosus
CGACCAAAAAGCCCAAGCGTCGCTCTCTGGCCAGGGTCGACCCCTCTCTGGCCAGGGAGACCCGCTTTTGACGGGTCGTTCGGGAACCGGTCTCTCCCTGCGCGGGACCGGTTGCCTCAGGCTGCCTCAACACTGCTCACTGGGGGAACCGGTCTCTCCTTCCAGGGACCGGTCCCCGAGAGTAAAAACTCTCAGGACTTGTCCAAAGTTCCAGTTTTCGAACTTTTCGGGTCGGGGAACATTCTACAACCCTCCACCAAGTGTGAAAAAGCTCGTAATACACCCAAACACTCGAACCTCGCAATTTGCAAAGGTCCAGTGTGTTACACGGCCGCCGACTCCGTCGATCTCCCCACTAGGTTCAAGTGGGCACAAGTAACAACAACTAGATAGATATCTCTAAGCTGTAAAGGCATAAAGGAAACTATGCTACTATGCCCATAATCATGTATAATAAATGCATGCATCATATAGTAAAGGTTTACTACCATGCTAACAAGTTCGATCCATGTTCGAATAATAATGTTCAATGACATTGCTAACTGTTCATTTACCCAATTTGTGGCGAAACCCTTGGGCCTGCCTACAACTCACATTTCTATCCCGTATTTGGCAAGGGAGCTCCATGTGCCCCCAAACCCGGGACTGTCTGCGGAACTCCATGTGGTCCTAATCGCCCGACACTCCGAAGTACTCGACGACAATCCTCTCCATGTGAGGATATGGATGGCTATACAACCCCAAATAACAGACCGTGAGCTCGATCTATCCTCTCCAAGTGAGGATACCCTACGAACTAGGGCCAACATCTCAATTGAAACTCATTTACATCCTCTCCATGTGAGGATACTTAGCTTTACTAAGTTCTTTGCCCACAAGGCATTTTCTAAGGGATCCACCTGTCCCTAGGTCCATAAACCTCTAGTGTCAATACACTACATTAATACCACTCAATGTGTTCTTTAAACATTTAGATGCCACTCTCTATGTCGCTACATAACCATCGAGTTCATCTCTTTTCTTTAGCACTATAGGATCCAATGTTCTGACCCAATCCTCACCTATCCAATTCACCAAGCATTCCATGTACACTAGGTTTTCATTCAGAAAGCGTAAGGAAAGGTACTACAATGCAATCCTACAATGCAATATGCAAGAGATGAAAATTATGCATTATTCTAAGACATAAAAAGGAGTTCAGTTGCTTTGGGATGACACCCCCCATCTTTTCTTGATGTAGAGGTTCTAGAAACGCTCTTCGGCGAACTTTACGACAAAGTCTTGGCCGTCTTGGTCCAAAACAATGCTAAATCGGCCGTATTTTGCTAATAGCTCTAAATCCACTCGACGAAATGTGAATCCGACATCGCCCCCGCGTTTGGACACCTAGCAATTAGGTTTACAAGGCCTCAAATGAGATCAATCTCATACTTTACCAAAAAATTCCATTTTGGAGCCCTAGGGTTCCATCTTGCCATTTTGCACTTTGGAACCCTAGCCCTAGCTCTAATCCACCAACAATGGTGCTAGGGGTCCATTTGACCCCACTTCAAAAGCTCAAAATCCAAAAATCCTAGATTCTACATGTTAGGGTTTAAGAGCTTACCTCTAAGTTAGCTCCAAGGGAAGAGGAGAGGGAGGCAGAGATGTCCAAAGCCTTCCCTATGATCTCCTTCTTCTTCTCATTCCTTTTCTTCTTCTTCTTCTTCTTCCTCTTCTTCTCCTCTTTTTTCTTTTCGTTCTTTTCCTTCTAGAGAGAGAAAGAGAGATGAGTGAAAGAGAAAGCGTGAGGGAGGGTGAAAATAAGAGAGGGGGAGAGCTCTCTCTCTCTATACTCTCTAATTAATGCCATTTTGTATAAAAACTCCTCCACTTTCCATCCCTTGCACTGCCCTCACTGGGCATTTTTCGCCCAGAGGGACCGGTCACCCCGACCTGGGACCGGTCCCCGAGATCCTCCCCAGACATCACGCGTTCGGAAACCGGTCTCTCAGGGAGAGACCGGTCATCGGGAGACCGGTTCCTGTCTGAGAGACCGGTTCCCGAGAGCTGGATTTTCGGGACTTACCCAAATTTTGGCTTCTCTCGTTGGCGTCGCACACTGTTAAGGATTTTATAAGTTGGCGAATTTCGTGAAGGTTTGGACGGAGTCTCGAAGAATTAGAAGATGAAGATTGACGAAAAGAATTGAAGTTTTTGTGATCAAAGACCCTTGAGATCTCAGGTATGATTATAAATAATTTGTGGTGAAGTTTTCATTGTTAAAAGATGTTTAGAAGACTTGGTTTCTTATTGTTTTATTCAAACTTAAGTTTTCTGAAAAACTCAGGGGTCGGGGACCGGTCCTTGATCAGAGGGACCGGACCCATCAAGCTTCTCTGCGTAGAAGGTTTGGAAGACCGGTCTCTGATCATGAGGACCGGTCCCTGTACGTGGTTTTCCTTGTTGCGCAGGGAAGGACCGGTCTTTGAATTGAGGACCGGTCCCCGTACGCATATTTTACATCTACGCGGCGAAAGACCGAACCTCACCTTGGAGGACCAGTCTCCCAAGGACCGGTCTCCTCGAAA